>NC_081264.1:4931893-5041313 GCF_030490865.1 Poecile atricapillus
AAATATGAGGGATGAGATCTTTGGAATGGATGTTTGTAGGGCTCTTGGCATCATGACTTTTCAGTCTGGGCTCCCGACACCGCAGGGAATCCCTTGCAGGACCAGTTTGCTGCTGGAGAGGGAAACCACAGTGAGTGACCCCCCAGGACCCCCTGGGCTCACTGCCAGAGCAGCTTGGCAAGAGGAACTTCTTGGTGCCACTGCCTTTGGTTCTACAACGGCACAAGAGCCCTTTCCTGAGACATCAAACCCTGCGCCACAGGCGAGCAGGCGGGGCAGGAGACTCGAGGTAGGTTTGCTTGTTCATCTCTCAGAGTAGTGAACTGGTGCTTCTAAAACACCCCGGAAACGATGGTAAATGTGTTTTAAAATTTTGTGACAGTGCATGCACAAATCACCAATTAAAGGCTCCCTAAGTGCCCATTAACATGATAAGTCGTAACAGCTCCAAAAGAGACATTATTGTTTATCACGTCAGCGACCCGTGGATTAAGGACTCCCCAAGTACACATTGACAGGGGGAGCGGAACATCTCTGGAGCTGCTCCTGCACTGCCTCACTCAGCTGTGGAGAACAGCAGCACTCGGGAGCCAGGGCAGCACCCAGCCCTGCTCAGCACCCAGCCCTCCTCTGCCAGGATCCCACAGCTCCACCATCCCTCCACCCCGCTTTAAAACAGCCTGAAAAATTAAATTCTCATTAATCTCCTCATCCCACACATCCCCATCCTTCCTCGTCAACCTGCAGCAATTTGAGCAGGAATATGATCTGTTTTGGAGGCGCTGACAATCACTGCACCCACTGTTTTCTAACAGAGGGTTTTTTTACTCTTTTATTTGCAAATAGCAGCAGTTTGTGCTTCAAATTCTTCACTCTGAATCAAAAAACGCTTTTCTTTTTTTTTTTTTCTTTTTTTTTTTTTTTTCTTTTTCTCCCAAAGCCAAAATATTACAGCCAAAAATGGAAGCGTTCTGCAAGGGCTGTGCTGCCAGGGAGACTTGTGGGAGCTGTAGTCCCTCAGCTGTGTTCCCAGCACAGCGTGGCTCAGCCCTGGGACACGGCACCACCGAGTCCCCCACACTCCAGTGCGAGCTCCCACTCTTCCCTTTGCCCAGGAACAAGAGCTCTTTTCCAGCTGTTTGTCCTGTTTGCTCCCACTCTGCTTCCAGCTCCTTGGCCCAGGCCGTGAGGGAAGAGGAAGAACAAGAACCTTCACCAGCAGCATCTTTCAGGGGCCCCAGCACATCCAGGGGGCACAGGGTCATGTCACAGGGTGATGGCACAGGGTGATGGCACAGGGTGATGGCACAGGGCTCTCCTGTGGGAGCAGAGGCTCCCTGGGGAGCACTGGAATTGCTCCCAGGAGGGTCCCCATCCCCAAACAGGGACAGATGGGACACGGTGGAGCCCCCACAAGTGGTGCCTTCCCATGAGGACCCCCCTGGCTCTGCCTCTGCCCGGTAACTGGGCAGGAGCTGAGCCCGTGCTGCGCTGGGCAGGGCAATCCCTGCTCACTGTGATCATGTCTCTTAATTTCCAGCCACCCTCATTCCGAGGCAGGCCAGATAATTATACACAATACACAATTTGTGCAGGGAGGCCAATTCCCAGGCCTATAAACATCCCATTTCCCATTCTAGCTGCACTGACAGAGTTGTATAGTTCAATTTCTACTGAAGCCCTCATACGCTGTCTGGTCCCATGAAGAGCTCTCGGCTTTAGTCTGCTCATCCCAATTATTGTCTCAGGACCTCAAGTCAGGCAGGATTCAGGCTGAATTCCCCAAATCTCTCCATTAAACAGATCTCTTCTTGTTAGAAGCTATTTATTCAAGATGCAAATGACAGGCTCCCTCCCCAATTGGAATAATTTTAATTCAGAGCCAAATAACACACTGTAGTCTTCCTGGCATGAAGTGGTGAGCTATTAAAAAATGGGAAGGAAATACAGTCAGGCGACTCCATTCCTTGCTTCAGGCCTTCTTCATCAATATTTCACTTAGGAAGCCACAGCTCCATTTTAATAGGAGCCTCGTACCAGCCAGCTGGCAGCCAGGAATGCCGTGGCACCTGTTGGAGCTGGGGCTGGATGCATGGATGGGCAGATTCCCTCTGCCTCAGTGTCCCCAGCACCACCCCCAGCCAGCAGCCCCGGTGAGATTGGTGTCCAACAGCTCCAAAATGCTGCTGCCCGCTGGTGCTTCCCAGGAAGGGGAGTCAGGAGCTCCCTGCAGGATGCTCATGGTGAGGTGGGTGCTTCTGGCTTTGCTCCTGGCTCTGCCAATCACCCAATCATAGGGAAAAAAGCAACAGAGACCAGTCTGAGCCCCCAGGGGTGGCACCCATCCCAAGTTTTGCACGGATCTCTCACAAGGATTACAGCAGTGCCCGGCTCGATGGGTCCACACCCACCTGTGGCTGCTTCCCTGAGTGAGAGCAGAGCTGAGGAGCGGAGCAGGAGCGAGGAGACAGGACAGGCAGGGCCGCTCAGCCCGGGGATGGCATCTCCCTGCTCCTGGCTCCGCTTTGCTGCTCCCACCGTTCCCGCAGCCCCGGCGAGGCTGCGGGGAGAGGGAAGGCTCCAGGAGATAGCAGGCTCCGTTACACCGGGAGAGGAGCCTGTTATTTGATCCAAGAGCTACAGGAGCAGAGATGAATAACGAGTCTACAGCACATCCACTTGTTTTCCTCAACAGTCAGACTTGGCTTCTTTCCCTCCGATCCCATACCAACAAACCTGTATTTGAGACTCCCCCGAGTGTTCCGTAACCATGCCAATGTGTTCGCCCCTTCCTCCCGGCGCTGCTGGTACCGTGCAATTACACCTGACACCGTGTATTTAGTGGGCTTCAGTCGCATCAAACCCTGCGCCGGGCGGTGTCTGAGGCAGGGGCTGCCTCCAGCTTCCCAGCCGTGCCAAAAAACCCGCGTGGGAGCGCACATCAGAGCGCACACGATTTCGGGAGCTCGGCCGAGGCTGTGCGGGGACATCCCCGGGATGCTCCTGCCCACAGCCAGCACAGGGAGCCGGGGCAGGGGCCAGCCGGGGGCAGGAGGGATGGCACATGGCATATGGCATATGGAACATGCCACACGGAAAATGGAACATGGCACATGACACACGGCACATGGTACATGGCACATGGCACATGGCACATGGAACATGGCACATGGAACATGGCACATGGCACATGGCACCGGCTGGCAGCCCGTGTCCCCTCCGGCCGGGTCCCTGCCGAGGAGCCCCCGGCTCAGGACGGTGGGAGCAGAGCAGCGCCGGCTGCTGCCTGCGAGGAGCAGATGAGTAATCAAAACTCTCATTCCCGGCTCTGGTGCCAGGATGGGAACAGGAATAGGAAGCGCATAACGCAGCCATTCATATGCTAATGACAGCAGGAGGCTGTGCGGAACCACTCTGCTCGTCCTGGCTGCAGCCTTGGGATCCTTCCCAAACGTTTCTCATCCCTCCGTGGGATGATTTGGCTTAGCAGCGATGCTGGGCATCCCTCTCCTCTGGCTAAGCCACGAGAACCCCCAAGGCTGGGCCCCAAAAGCACCAGCATCATCCTCCCCATCCCCGGGAGATGCTTTATTCGGGGAACTGGAGCTGGCGAAGAGCCTCGGGGTCGGGATGTGTGGAGAAGGGTTTACTGTGCCGGGGTCAGGGCGTGAGGAGGAGGAGGATGTCCTGTGCTCGTTCCCAGCCACAGGGACTGCAGAGAGGAGCCACCGTGCCCCAGGAGCCTCCAGGAGCCCAGGTTTTGGCTGGCAGCAGCCACTCGTTGTGTGCGGTCGCGGTCCCTCTCATCCCCGGTGAGAGTCCCCGGCGCTCCGGCT
This sequence comes from Poecile atricapillus, assembly GCF_030490865.1. Taxonomy (NCBI): domain Eukaryota; kingdom Metazoa; phylum Chordata; class Aves; order Passeriformes; family Paridae; genus Poecile; species Poecile atricapillus. Next base: position 4,935,730 of record NC_081264.1, read on the forward strand.
GCTGGCCGGGAGCTCCCCGGGATTATTTATAGAAAGTTAACAAGGATTTGCAGGGCAATTTTGAAGTAATGGGAGCTCTTACAGCTTTATTTTATTGAAACATTTTAGCATTAAATCAGCAATTCCTCTGTCAATACTTTGAAGCTGTCTCTGTCTTGTCAGTGAATTTTACTGGGGACAGAGCAGGGCTGAGTGCTGCATCCTGCACCTCACAGAGCAAAAAAAAAAGGACTATTAATTAGCAACTAATGCCATTATCATCACCCTCAGGGTCTCCCACTGTCCCACAGGCACCAGGAGTTCCCTCCAACCACAGCCCCTGGGGCCCCAAGCACCAGGCTGGGACCTTGGGGACGAGGAGGTGGCTGCAGAGGGGACCCTGCCCTGTGCCCAGCCCTGACACGGAATCACCAACTTCTGCAGCTCCATGGGGTTTGTCCTGCCTTCCCTCGGTGTGCTGGCTGCTTTCACTAGCGCCAGAGATATTGGATTGCGTCCCTGAACGAATATGGAATGTTAGAGACAATAAATACGTTTTAAAGCCGGGGATGCAGAGTGTCAGCTGAGCCATTTCCCCTCAGCGAAAGGAGCTGGGAACGGGAGCAGCAGAGTCACCACGATCCTATTTCAGACTTCACACGGCATCTGCAATAGCATCAGCACCATCCAAAAAGCAACAATGCACAGTTTATGAGCACCTGAAGTGCCTGTTGTACCTGTATTTACTCCATTAGGTTGTGTCACATCGCATTTGAACTGGAGGCTTCCAGGCTCAGGCTGCTCTCACGCTGCAGGAGGCAGCAGGAATCCTCCCAGGTGAGGGAAGGATCCCACACAGGTTCCTCACCGAGGCAATTGCAAAGGAAATTGGGGTGCTGGCAGCACTGGGGGGGCAGAACCTGCAGATGGGAACACGCATGGAAAGCAGCATCCCTGGGAAAGGTCCCAAATCCCTCTGTAAGCTAGATGGGAGCAGACAAAATACAGTAGAATGAGGTGGAAAGAGGGTAAAAAATGAGTATTCTGAAAAACCCCAGATATACAGGTAGACAGAGAGAAAGATGGATAATTAAACGGAGAGAGCTGGATAGATAGATGGATAAATAGCTGGGTAGATAAATAGGTGTACAGAATGTGTGTGAATGCACATTATAGAGCCATATGAGAAGAGTTCCACAGTCTGTTTTCCCTTCCACCTTCTTGTGCCCCCACAGAATTCCCATTTCCCTTACAGTTCCTGATTTGCACTGATTTTGGAATGGTGGCCAGGCAGCACCAATGTCCACTGTGGGTCAGTGTCCCTGCATGAGGACAGAGCAGACACATTCATCACCCCGGGGTTAGGGGTGACAGTGACAATTGTCCTAGACAATAATTTCTAAATTTTAACCATAGATAGAGGGGGGAAAAAAGCACTTTCTAATTAACACAGTCACGGCTCCATGGAAACTTTGGGGCAATTCTGTCTTTCTTCTGCTTTGGTGACTTCAGGAGAACATGAACCATCCAATTATCCAATCATTTCTACACCACCCGAGTAGCAGCTAAGAAAGGGGAAAGGTCAGCACATTCCAGAGAGCGGGACTAAAATGCCTTCATTTTCTCTAATATCTGTCTGTTTAATTACTGGAACAATTGTTTGAACATTTTAATATATTAATTTAGCGGGAGGATAATTGTGTGATTACAAATTCACTTCTAATTGTGTGATTACAAATTCACACGGGCCGCGATCAACTGAGAAGTTTGAGCTTGCGCTGAGGTAAAATCTGGAATTTGTAGGGGGAAATAAAATGGAAGAGGGGTGTGTTTGGTTTTCTGCTCCTTCCTCGGGGTGGGAAAATGCTTCAGGAATTGTGTGAAGTGTGAGCTGTGCCAGGAGGGTGCTGGTCCCTCTGGGGTGGGTTTGGGGCTCTGGAAGGGGTGTGAAACACCAGGACTGACCTGGGGGAGAAGCAGCCATGAAAGGAAAAGGATTCAGGAATTCCTGACTGAGCTTCTCTGAGTGTATTTGATGTCCATGCTCCTGGGAAGGGGTTGGCTTTGAGTTTTTAATTTTTCCTGAAAAGGAGCCTGTGGAACATCAACCCACAGTGCCTGGGGCTGGGCTTTTAACACAGCATTTGGGATTTTGCTAGAAAAGGCCCATATTGATAATTGATTAATTTATAGCCACTGGATCCAGGGGTCCCTGAACTGCTGCAGCCCTCCACCCCCAGAGACCCCCGAAGGGAGGGGTTCAGGCTCGGCCAGAGGGGCTCCCAGGGGGATCCAGGAGATCCCTGGCCCAGCCGGTCACAGAGGCTGGAGCAGGGTGTGTCTGTGTGCACAGCTCAGGTGGCATTTCTGCCACCACGAGCGAGGGAGAAAATTGGTCTTTGACAGCTCTTCATAGAAATGTCACCGAGTGTAAACACGGGGTGACCTTTGCTGCTCCCCCGGCTCCCCGGGGAGCCGCCGGCAAATTCAATAACGCAGCCAGCGGCTCCTAAACGATGTCACCTCCCCTTTTAAGTAAATTACTATCAAATCCACCTGGCCTGCTGCCTTTGGCGGCCGTCACACGAGGCACCTCTGCCCTCCAGGCTGTTTCAGACACCTCCACAACCCCTCCCGTCCCCAGGGTGTCCCCACGGTGCCACCACTGCCCACACCCCACGCGGGTAACGGGGTCAGGGCTCGGGCAGGGCAGGGGTCCCTCTGCTAAAGGACACAGGGACGCAGGGGAAGTGAGATCCCTGCCCCCACATCCCCTGGGACACGCTCATCCCTGCCTGCTGCTGGCAGCGCTCCTCGTGCTGATGCGATTTTCAATTACCGGAGAAGTTCCCAGATTTCTGCCTTTGTCCAGTATCTTCCAAAGTATCTCATTCCAGACAACAATTCTATAATCCAACCGTGACAGGACAATCAGTCACACTCTAAATTAAGCATCTCAAATAAGGATTTATTAGAATTAATCAGACAATTAATGCATGGCCATTAAATGGAGTTTATTAAAATGCATCTAAGTGTATTAACTATTTAATAGGAGAGATATTGGTTACGGAATTGGCAAAAAGCTTTCTAGTTGTCCCCTCTCCCAAATTCTGGTGGGCAGCACCGTGAGGGCAGGATCCAGGGAAGGACAAGAAGGGGAAGGAAGAGGAGGACAGGGCTGGTACCAGCACTCAAGTCCTTCCTGAGCCCCCTGGTGCTGCCCAGACCGGAGCAGATTATCCCAGTCCCCTCTCCACGGCTGGTGCTGTCACTGCCTTTCTCTTCCCCCTCTTCTCTGAAGTGCCTCCATCACCTCGAGTGCCATCTCCAGCCACTCCAGATCATCCCATTTATCTTTGCACTTGTGCAGAGCTTTACACTTGCAAAGCAGCCCTTAACTAATTAATCAGATGTTAATGATTCCTCCAAGGTGCAGCAGAGCAGACAGCTATCAATCCTCGCCTCTCCCTCTGCATCTCCCCCGCCTCCACAATTAGATTCCAGCCGATTTTCCTCCTACTTTGCTCTGTTTTCCCTGTGGCCTCTGTTCTGGGGAAGGACGGTGCAGCAGCATCCATCAGCCCCGTGCTCATTACCGCACACTGAGCGGGGCTTGGCCGCCTTTCCTGCCGGTAATTCCAGCCTGGGAGTGCGGCAAGGCCAGGCAGGGAGCAGGGGAAGCCTGGGCAGGGAGAATGCACGGCCAGGCTGCAGCCATTTGGGCTAGTCTGGAGAAGCTGAAGCTGTTGTTTGAGAAATGATGTGTCCTAGAGCCACCCCACACCTCCCACCCTGTCCTTGGTGGCCCTGGAGGGAGGTGGCATCTCCCTGGTGCATTCCCAGCGCTGTCAGGTCCTGGGGAAGGGAGGTGGGAAGGGAGAAGGTGAAGGGCTGGGGGCTGTCCCCTCTCTCCTGGCAGTGGCTGTGTCCCCTCTGCAAACAAAGCTGACCTTCAGGAAAGCGAAGGAGCAAAGGAGGATTTGGCTCCTGCTGTCCCAAACCAACAGGACACAGATTCTGTAGGATGAGGAGGGGAGAGAGCTGCAGAAGCACCCATCAACTGAGCTGGCAGCTTTTGGGGACCACCACCTCCTCCAGAAACCTGGCATAGGATCAAGGAAAGCTCCTGGCTCCGTGCAGCTCCTCTCCCTGCTCCCAGCGAAGCGGCGGGGAGGGGAGCAAGGGGAAAAGGGCAAAGCAAAACCACGGATTTTTATGATATGCAAAAATATTCCAAGACAATGCAAATGAAGCAATTTAGCCTTGCAGGCATTCCTCTGCGCACCATTATTAAAAGTTCCCAGTCTGGAATTGCCATTTCTAATCACAGGTGGGATCCAAGGCAGGCGGAGCCGGAGCTGGGGCCAGGCAGATGTGAGGAATGCAGGCAGGGTCGGAGCCTGCTGTGCCCAGGCTCTGGGGGGCACAAAGCCCCCAGAACATCAACACTTCGTGCTCAGGGGTCCATGGCAGCGGACAGGGAGGCTGGATGGGGTCCATGGAGAAAATAATTCAAGTTTACTGAGCTCCCCGTAAAATCAGGGCAAGCACTCAAATCCCAGGATGGGACTGAGGGCTCCAAGTCACCCCCTCCCATCATGTCCACACCCCAGTGAGCCTCGCACCCCTGAACTGGGGAGCACTGGTGAGACCGGGGAGCGTGGTCCGAGCAGGGGCACACGAGGGGTTCTGAAGGAGCACATGAAATCCATAATTATAATTACAATAATGGCAACTCGGTGAGCAGCTGAATTCACCCCAGCAGCGGTGATATAACTTGGCAGGGCTTATCAGAAGGAACGGCAGATCCAATTAAGAATTAACGGTGCTGCAAGCATGGAGCAAACACCCCTCTCCCAGACACCGGCTTCTGCTGGGAAAGCCTCTCCCCTCCCTAAATTCCCAAGTGAGGTCCCCTCCCAGGGACAATGTCTGCTCCCTGCTGCTGGGAATTCTGGCCCTCGTCCCGTGATGGCCCCTCGCGATCCCTGTATTTTGAGATACCTTGTTTTTGCGTATTCCAGTAATTTATTTAAGAACCTGGCTATTTCTGTCAGTTTTGTTTCCAGGGAGGCTATTCCTGCTCTTTGTCTGAATTTTCTCTTTCTAAAAGTCTACTCTTTTCACTTGGCTTTTCTTCCTTTTTTTCCTCCGAGGAATTATGAATTTCATTCTTTCACAGCCATTCCCAGCCTGCTGCCTTCACATTCCCAACTCATTCCTCTGCTGATTAGCACCAGATCCAGAAGAGTTTCCTCTCCATTTGTATTTATAGCTACACTTACAAATGGTTTGGTGCGGAGGAATTCGGCAGAGCCCCGTGAAATAACCTGGAATGGGAGGGGTGAAAGGAGAGACAGGGGAAGCAGCTTTTGTTTGGCCAAAGAAAAGTCCGAGGGGAGAGGAGAGGACGGACTTGGAAATGCAAAAGGCAGCTGAAGAAGAAAGTCACGCACTGCTGGCTCCTGTGGGGAAGAAAGGGAATTTGGGCTTTGTGTGCAGGATAAAGAGGCTTTTCAGGCCAGGAAGGACAAGCAGCTGTCGGGAAAGGCTCAATCCCTGTTTGCCGCTGACCTCCAGCGGTGGCTCCGAGCCCCTGGGCTCCCCACGGTGGGGACTGGCCACGGGCTCTGCGGGCTCTGGGAACCCTGCTGAGGCCAGGAGCTCTGAAATCCCGGGATCCTGCCCCTGTTCATCCCCTTGTCCCTGTCCCTGCCCATCCCTGGCAGCTCCTGCCCAACCACACCAAGGAGTCCCCATTCCATAAGGGACTAACGATGTCAGGCTAATTAATAAGCAATGGAAGTGTAAACAATGGTGTCAAAGGGAATTTAATTATTTGCAATATAATATGATTTTGATTAATACAATTAGATTCTTTAATTGCATTAGTAAAACCAAAAAAGCTACCTCCAGGTCACTAATTTGATTGAAATTTCCAGCTAAATAAGCTCCAGTCCTTCTCTCCCCTCTGGGCTATGGGAAGGATCTGTGCCATAAGGACCTGCTGGCCCAACACAGGGCAGTGCCAACACAGGTGACACCCCTGCAGCTGCCCCCTGGCTCTGTGGCAGGGGCTGGCAGCCCTAGGACCATGCCCAGGGTGTGAGACCCTTCTCACCCCGTTTACAGCCCATCCCTGGAGCCCAGCACAGCCCCGTGTCCTGCTGCTGCTCTGGGAGAGCAGTGTCCCCTCTGGACAGGTGGAGACGCTGCTGATGGTCTTGTGAGCACTGGGAAGAAGAGAGGCTCCTCAGATTTTTGTTTTTTTGCATGAAAGAGTCAGAGAATGTTTGAATTGTTGGCGGTGCCTGTGCAGCAGAGCAGGCCCTGGGCTCCAGCCGTGTGCACAGCGTGCAGAGACAGCTCAGCTGGCTGGGCAGCACTTCCAATTATGGGTGATCAAAATCTAATTATTGACTTTAATAGGAGCTGAATCTGGCCTGAAGAACCCAGGAACAATTATTCCGGGTTCCCTTTACATTAAACAAGAGCGACAGGACAGCTCCCTTCCCTTGTCGTGCAGAGATCAGAGCTGGAGAAAAGCTGAATAAAAACTTGGGCTGATGTGTTTGGTTTTCTTCTCAGCCCAGGGATGGGAGCTGTGGCAGATCTCAGCCCAGGGACACCCCAGGGGTTCATGGAATCCCAGAATGGTTTGAGTTAGAAGGGACTTCAATGCTCATCCAGTTCCATCCCCTTCCACTAGCCCAGGTTGCTCCAAGCCCTGTCCAGCCTGGCCTTGGACATTTTCAGGGATGGGGCAGCCACAGATCTCTGGGTACCCTGTGCCAGGGCCTCACACAGAGGTTCCTCCCCACTGGCCTGTTCTGATGTGATGTTGTACTCGAGGCCATTAAAAAAATCAAGCTCCACAGAATAAAAGTTGTACTTTGCAGGAAGTTCTGGTGTGGAATTGACAATTTGCCGCAATAAGGAGGAACTTTTAAGCACAGTTTCCCACATCCCCACAGGAGTTTTTCTGTTGTTATTGACATTAATATTGAAACCAACACGTAAATTTTAAACACAGCCCTGTCCATGCAGGAGTAAAAGCCGGTGTGCAGCTCAGGGATGCCTCTGTAGGGTTTTAAGCCCTGGCATGTTTTCCTTGGTGCTGTCCTGGCACCATGGGAAGGTTTCAGCCCCATTCTCCCCCTCCCTGTGGTGCAGGGCTCTGGAGCCTCACAGGAGCACCATCTCCATCCTGCAGGATGCTGGGGACACCAGCTCGGAGCAGGGGCTGCTGCCAGCGCCTGCCTCAGATTTATCACTTGTGGAAGTGTGGGAGAATGGAGACAGTTTTTCCAGCTGCGCATTATCCACCCGCTGGACTGTGACGGCTCTTTGTGAGCTGTGACGCCGCGTCCTATAAAAGCTGTATTTAGGATCCAGTTTAAAAATTCATATTTTCTACCACATAGAACATAACGGCTCCTCGGGAGCCGATTCAGCCATTTTTTGTGGAGTTGTTTTTGAAGGAACACATTTATTTAGAGGCTGCTTTGAGGAGGTGCCCCAGCTGCCCCAGGGCACTGCCCTCAGGCTGCCCTCTCACCCCAGGAGATCCTGGAGGGAAAAATATCCACATATATGGAAGAAATCCTTTCCTGGGAGGGTGGGGAGGCCCTGGCACAGGTTGCCCAGAGAAGCCACATCCCTGGAAGTGTCCAAGGCCAGGTTGGGCAGCCCAGTGCTGGTGTCACCTTGTCCCCCTCCCAGGTGAGCAGCAGGTCTGGTGGGCAGGTAGCCAGCAAAAGGAGAGTACCTGCTCCAAAACAAAGGCATAAAGCCACTTTCTGAGACAAAATTTTCCTTTGTTTCTAGCAAAAAAGCAGATTTATGGGTTAATAAACATCTACGACTGGCCTCTGAAAAAATACACTCAGGTAGACAGAAATTAGTCATTCAAATTAACTATAAATTAAGATCAGCCTAATTTACGTCCATTAAAATGGAAAAGCGTATTATCTCCCATTCAAAGGAATTTGTATTTGATGCAAATAGGACAAATTCAGAAAGTTTGGAAATGTTCTCTGATTGTTCATTTGCATCGTTAACCGGCAGAGAATGGGCCTGTGATTTCAAAATGGGAGAACAGAAGGAACAATAATTAGTTATGTAAATAATGTGGCATTCTTGTTTATAATTAGTCCAAGAATAAAATAAAATTCTCGCATGTCACAGGACTCATTTTCTTATGCAAATGAACAATCAAAATTATAAACGGTAATAATGCAGTTTGGGAGAATGTGGCATTTCGAATTTATTAGCCCAGGCAGAAGCCAGAGCTGATTCCAGTTGACGTTGGGAGATTTCAGAGGTACCTCCAGGATGGAAAAAACATCCAAAAAAAGAGAAAAATGAGAGAGAGTGGGAGGAAATGGTGTGGGATCACCTGTTGGAGTTGCTCCTGAGGGGAGAATTCCCTGTGGCTCTGGGAAGGGATGGGAATGCCTGCATGCTCCAGGGCCAGCAGCCCCTTGAGTTCTGCTGCAGGAATGCTCCTCCTTAAAAACTGGAGGGATGGGGGAAGGCTTTAAAATTCCCTAGGATTACCGTGGTCTGTAACCACTGAGATGTTTTTTCCAGGAAAATGTGGTGAAGGGAGCTGAGGCTGGAAAAGTTCCCGCTGGAGTCTGACATTCCACAGGCTGTCCCAGCACAGAGGTACAGAGATGTACCTGGACATGTCACAGGGAGGGTCACAATCCATCACGGGGTGACACAGGCCCATGGGAATACCCCCTCCACATCCCTAAAAAAGCCACTTTTCCACCCATTCTCGTCAATCTCATTTCTGTCCCTGCCATGAATTTTGGTGGTGGTTCAACACCAACAGATTTTGGCAGTGGCAGGAGCTTGGAATTCTCTTCTTTTTCTGTCCCGCGTGGCTGGGGCCTGGGACATGAGCATCACTCCCAATTTTTTGACCTAACTCCCATCCAGGGTCCTTAGAGCCCCTGCCAAGGACATGGAGGAGCCTCTGCCCTCCCTGTCCATCCCCAGGAATGGCTCGAGCCAAGGGATCCTCAGGACAAGCCGAGCTCTAAGAATGTAAGGGATTAAATAATGGTATTAATTATTAATTATGGCTTATCTTGCTGCAGAGTGTGGAACAGGAGTCAGAATCTGCATCAGGGAGGACGGGACATCTCGGGAACAGGAATGCTCTGGCTGCTCTCTTAAAATATGCTCCCACCTCAGCTCGACACCGGAGCCGAGGGCTCTCAGCGGAGCCGCGCAGCCGAGCTGAGCGTGTTGGATAATAAAAGCGAGGGAAGAACTTTAATTAAGGCTCCTCAGGCAGATGCTGCCGAGGGGATGGGGGGCTGCAGCTCAGAGTTTCCTGGCCAGGGCTGCTGGGGAAGGAGCTGTGTGGAGGCACCGGGGGGAGAGAACCATCCTGCACCCGCAGAGGGACAGAGGGACTCGCCCTGGCCGCAGCCACCGGGGGTCCTGGTCACCCTGCAGGGCTGTGGGGCTGTGGAGGGCACTCCCATGGAACTGCCAGTGCTCCAACCAGCACTTTGTCCAGTCCCAGCCCCTGGGTTATGGAGGGGATTCTAAAAGGAGGCACATCCAAAAGTCAGGCTGGGATGCCCCAGGATCTGCTCCGCATGTGCAAGGGGCTGTGTGACCCCAGGATATGGGCTGGGGGGTTTAGAACCTGCTGGAGCCCATCAGGACTCCCTGGGAACATCCCGGGACACCATCCCAGGGCTCCAGCCCTCTCTAAAAGGCACAGACACGTGTCCCAGCAGACGCCGTGCTCAACAGCGGCAACAGAAGCCTCAAATCCCAGTTCCGAGCCTCACAAAGCGGGAACAAAGCCTGAGCGACTGTTTACTCACGTCACTGAAGCCCTCAGATGCCAAACCACTGAGTGAACCTTTCTGTCAATCCGACACTTTTAGGGTAATTTAACTTAATAACACCTTTGTCTGCACAAGCGTTTGTGTCTGAAGGGTTATTACCATCACAGTTATTTTAGGTGGGTTAATGGGATGGAGTAGATTTGAAATTGTCAGTGCAGCCACGCAGGCGGCTGCTCACAGTGTTTACCTTCCCAACCCTTCCCTTGCTTTACATAACTTCCCACCCTCACCTAAAAGTGCCGTCATAAATTATGAGCAATTTCCCCCCAGGTCCTCATGCATCATTAATTCTTTGTTTAGAAGGAAAAAACAAACTGTCCAGGTCTTAATTGCTGAGCAGAGCCTGTGCTGAGTGCGGGGCCTCTGGGGTGTGCCAGAATTTTTGGACTTCTCTTAGTTAATATTTAACTCATCTCATCAGGGGGCTCACAGGAAAAGTGGGAGGAGAAGTCTTCTTGAAAGGAGAAAGAAAAATCATTGTGGGGAACAATCAAGAATTGGCCAAGGCAGCTGCAGAACCCAGGTTCCCTCCTGTTCCTTAACAGAGAGATTTTAGGAATTAGGACTTCCTTTTCCCTGCAGGAGTGCAGGGAGCAGGGATGTGCAGCCCATTGCCCTTTGGGGAGGCTGCAGCCGCTGGCTCCAGGGGCTCACACCACAAAGGAGGGAATCCCTGGATTTGCTGGGAGCCTCTCCCCTGCTGCTGACAGCTCTGGCTCGGCACCAGAGCCAAGGCTGGGGCTGCAGTGGCTGCCACCCCTGCTCAGCAGCTGGCACCCGTGCATGGCAGATGGCAGCCCTGCTCAGCAGCTGGCACATCTGCACACAGCTGGCACCGGTGCATGGCACATCTGCACACAGCTGGCACCTGTGCATGGCATCTGCCCGCCCTTCCCGGCCCCTGGCAGGATGCTGCTGCAGCCGCAGTGAGAGGGAGGGAGAGGGAGGAGGAGGAGGAGGAGGAGGAGGAGGTGGAGGAGGAGGAGGAGGAGGGGGCTGTGTCCTTCTCCCCTTCCCCAGACCCCCCAGCTGGGCCCTGCCTCGCTCCGAGCCCGGCACAAGCTGACCCCTCCTGCCCTTCCCCAGCCTCGTGCCATTTTTGGGTGAGAATTACATCGATGGCAGCAGGGCGGGCACCAAGGGCTGTCCCGTGTCAGGGCTGGCACCTTCCTTGTCACCTCACCGGGTCCCCTCGGCGCCTCCCAGCCGCCCCTCGGGCCCGGTGACCTTGAGGTGGCTTTGCTCTTTGGCTCAGCTGCAGTCAGAAGATTAAATTCTGCTCCTGTCCTGGGAATCTGATGATAAAAAGTCCTTTCTAGACAGAATCCGGATAATGAACAGCTCCCCGGCTTCGCGCTGGAAGAGGGAGTGTGGAGTTATTACTGCATTAAAAAATCTCCAAAGTCAACTAAATTCACCACAGACACGGCGGAGCAGAATTCCTCTTCATCCCGGCAGGGCGGAGCATCCAGCATCGGCAATAACGCTGCGCTAATTGCAGCTGGGCGGGAGCAGGGGGGGCTTTGCCGGGGGGTCAGGAACCAGCCCCAGAGCTCCCCCCTCTCCCCCCGTGTCCATCACTCCTCTGCGGAGGCCGGAGAGGGATTTGTTCTGTAGGAAAATCCTCCCGGTGCCCATCAAAAATCCACGCTCCGAAGCACCGGGGGTGCGCGGCGCTGCTCCGCGCTCGGATGTGGCAGCTCCGGAGGAAAATCCGGGATGTGCTCCCTGGCCTTGTGTCCCCAGGATGTCACTGAGCAGGGACAGGCCACTCAGGTATAAACCCTGTGCTTTAAACACCCAGGACAAAGAAAGGCCAGGCCAGGAGAGAGAAGAGCTGCCATAAACAAAGGTGTGGCGTGTCTGTGGCATTAGTCATACACCAACAGGGATGCGGGACATATATCTGGGCAGGATTCGGGATATCTGCTAATTAATGAAGCTTCTGACTGCTAGAGAGTGTTAATTCACAGACAGCATGGTCCCCCCCGGGCAGAGCTCAGGGCACGAAAGGATTTATTTACACCTCACAGAAGTTGTTCTTTTTGCAAAGGATGTGCTTCATAGGAATTTTTCCGAAGAATTTGTTGAACAAAGAAGGAATTGAGTCCCTGGTGGAAAGTCTCTGGCTTTCCTCACTCTGTTTGCCTTTAGTTAAGGCTGGAGCATCTCTCCACAGGCACAGCCCACAGTAACTTCCATTTCTTCCCCAGGTGTCACACAGCCCAAAACATTCCTCTGCCACCAAGCCATTCCTGTGTGCCCTCCTGAGCTCCAGGTCAGACTTCTTGGACCAGGTCAATAAATTCCCATAGAATCCTGAATGTTTTGGGTTGGGAGGGACCTTGAAGCCCATCTCGTTCCTCTGGCCGGTGTGGGCAGGATCTCCCAGCTCAGCCTGCTCTCCCAAAATGATTTTTCTGAGGGATGTGGGAGCGCTGCAGGAAGATGCTGGCCGCTCCCGTGCCTTGCCGTGCAGCAGCAAAGGCTCTTTAGGGCTGGCAGACACCTCCAGCACAGAGGGGCTCCCTCACCTTCAAAGGGATCATCAGGAAATTGCCAGAAAACAACGCGGGGCGGCCGCGGAGGCTCAGCCGTCAGCGGGACGGCTCTGACAGCACGGAATAAAAGCAGAAATAGCAATTTCTCACTGAAGAGCTGGGCTGACACCTCCCTGACCTGTGAGCAGCAGGGACTCTCGGCACAGCCCGGTTGTTTGCTGCTGCCGGGGCTGACACCGCTGATTAGAGCAGACAGGCGGGCAGGAGGATGAGCCCGAGCTCCGGCCGGCGCTGGGGCTCATCCTCCTGACCCCAAACCTGAGAGCTCCTGCCCTGCATCTGCAGCTAAATAAACCAAGTAAATCATCCTGGCAGATAGATAATTAAATAATTATCAGCCACTTAATAACAAGGAGTGGGTGTTCAGAATTAGCATATTAGACAGTGTCTTTAAGGGCTAATTGTTGCATTACATCAGAGTTACTCATTCATTATTCTTGTCATTTCGGGTGATAATTTGCACTTTAGGAGACAGAGACAATTTTAGCAGGCAATTAGAGACATGTCAGGCTTGGCCTAGTGAGTTACTGTCACAATTATTGCATTTTTTCCGGTGTCCTCATTTGCAGGAGTGTATTTAAGGGCAGTCTGGTAATTTCATGGTGAGGCAAAACAGGCACCGGCACCGGGGGAAGCGGCAGGGACGGAACAAACCCCGATTTCACGGGGAGGGGCTTGGGGGCTTGCAAAGGGACAAAACCTAAGGAAAAGGGTGTTTCTACATTGCTGATGGAAACCTTTTGCAACGCCCTGGTTTGGGGTCCCCAGCTCCCTTTGGAACCCAATCCCAAATGTCCCCCACTGGCACAGCTCTGTGCTCAGGATCTGCTGCCCTTTTTCACCCCACCCCAGCGATGGATACAGGTCCCTACACAGGACACTGCACTAATCGGTGGATACATGGATTTTTTCCCCGAGTTTTGGCAGCTTTGGTTACCTGGAGTGGCAGGGACGGGCACCTGCAGCAAACTCCAAGGAGAAAGGTATTCCCAGGGAACACGGCCCTCCTGCCCATCAGGGAGATGCCATCGCATCGCTGCTTTCTCAGAGAGGAAAAACACAAGGATGTGCCCCGTGCTGCTGAGCCTGACTGAGCCTGAGAGCACTGACAAGGCTTAAATATTCCTTAAACTACAGCTGAAGGGAAAAACTGTATCTGCAGCAGCTGCACCTTGGGATACATGCATTATAAGGGTATATACAGTCAAATAGAGTTAATTAAGCTAAAACCATAGTAAATCTGCCAGACCCATATTAACACTATAGTCAAAATAGTGGAAAATATAGTATTTTCCCTAATAAATCCTTCTCTGTTACAGATTTATGTTGGCATCTGCATAGTTACCAGAGTTTTACAATAATCATTGATCAATCAAAGTTTTATGACAAAACTATAATTTTCCTGTGTTTCTTTCTTACTTAGTTTCCTAGTTTGCTTAATTCCCAGAATGCAATCCAGTAAATCTTTGGGGCTGAGATATTAAGTAGATAATAAGAATGCCATATAAGATTTGCTTATATTTTAAACTGTCCTTGCAAATGATTTATAATTAGGGCCAAATCTAAGACAAAACATTATTAAAGTCAAAACCCTCCATAAATTACTGGAGTTTGCTTATGCCTGTAGTAATTTATTAGAGGTTTACTATAGTATTTCCTCTGGTGATATCCAAAGCTTTATGTGTCATAAATGGGAAATATGGGTTGGTAAAGCATACAGAAAACAGGACTGATCCCCAGTGACCCCCAATGACAGACTCAGACACCATCAAAAGCGTTTTGCAGCGGAAAAGAAACGGCACCAATAACCCAGCCAGGCCAAAGACATCCTTGCTGTGGCAAATCCAGCCGTGCTTTGTAGGATTTTATAACTGACCCTGCTTACAGGTGGAACAGAAGCTGTAGCTGGGTTTGTGGTTTTGGCACTCGTGGGGATGTGCCTGGTGGAGAGCAGGGCTGGCAGAGCCCAGGGAGGGCAGAGGGGCTTTGCCAGATGGGCTTTGCCCACATCAGAGGTTTGCCAAGCAGGGGTTTGCTCCCTGTCACCTGCTGGCACCTTTCTAGAAAGCACAGAGCCCCTCCTGTGGGCACGCTCGCCACCAGAGCCGTGCTGGGCACTGCCAGGTCGCTGCCTCCTCCAGCTGTGCCCGTTCCACTCTGCTCTTTCCATAGCTCCATCTCACCCACGGAGCTGGGAATTCTGCTCACAGGGGCTGGATCTTCCTGACTTGTCTCTGGGTATCTTTCAATGTGTTGGGCTGGCACAAGATGTTCCCAGTCAGTCCCATGCAGGAACCCCTGATATTTTTTTGTCAGTGACTTTGCTGCAAGTGCAATTCTCTCTTTGCAGTTTTAATTCTGTGAAGGTCCCCATCGAGTGCTTTGTAAAATCCCAGCTGTTGTTTTGATTCCCAAAATCTCCTGCCCCTGGACCCCTGGGATGGGCAGGCTGGCAGCAGAGTGTGGGCAGCACTGGGGGAGTTGAGGGCTTGAGGATGGAAATGAGATGTGGAGGGAGCAGAGCCAGGAGAGGAGTCTCCGCTCATGTCATTAAAAACTCCTTCCTCATCTTTCACAGCAAACAGTGAAGAACAGAAATGAGACCCGAGGTCAATCTGATAGTCTGTTAAACTGAGAGAAACAGCATAAAAGAAATGCAAGTAAAATTTAAAAGAATAAAAATATATAAAAAATATATATATATAAAAAATATAAAATAAAATAAAATAAAATAAAATAAAATAAAATAAAATAAAATAAAATAAAATAAAATAAAATAAAATAAAATAAAATAAAATAAAATAAAATAAAATAAAATAAAATAAAATAAAATAAAATAAAATAAAATAAAATGTAAGCAGACAAAGACAAGTGACTGCAGAAGCTGCACCTCTGCATGCTCTGAGCATCCCAGCAGCTGCACGGCCTCTGCCTCTCCGCCTGTGATACCATCAGAGGCACTGATTGCATTGCAGGTTTGTTATCAGCCTCTCCCCATCCATCTCCCATGGATAATCCCTTTGCTCCCACATCAGGCAGTGCTGATCCCTGTCCTGCCCTGGTGCAGTGAGCCTGCACGCCCTGAGAGCCACCACGAGTGTCTCAAGCAAATCCCTCTCAGACCACAGCAGAGGCAGCAGCTCTGCAGGAATGTTCTTTCCCATCGAGAACAGCACCAGCACAGCCAAGGTTTGGCCTGAAAGGAATTTGTATTCCTGAAAATACTCATTTGTTCCTCCACCAACGGGTTCTGGGTTGGGTGTATCCATTACAGAATATTTGATGGCACCAGCTGCCCTGCCACACCTGCTGGCACCTGCTGCCAAAGTGGAGGTGCTCACACAAAAATCCGAATTAAATGGCCGTGAAAATGGGACAGGGCTGAATTAATCCACATTAAACTCCTCTGCGGACATTAAGTCAGGATTGAAATCCCGGTGCTGGGCTTTAGCTCACTTTAATGCCAAATAAAGTTTTCACTGCGGAGGAGGTTTAAAGAGGTCTTTAGCTAATTCACACCTTAAATTAATTCTAATTAAATTTCCTGGTAAATACAGGACCCAGTGAAGCAGATCCTCTTATCTACATCTATTATTTTATTCGCAGCACCCAAAGACACCATAACCAAGGTCAACTCCCTGTGCCCTGCATGGCTGAAAACTCCCATTTCCCTGCTCCATTCCGGGCCACATCCGCATCCCATCCCCAGGACCCTGGAGGGCCACACTCTGCTCCCGTGTGGCAGCCCCGTGTCCTTGTCCCCTCCCTGGGCTCGGCACCGTCCCGGTCCTCATCCATTTGTGGGGTGGAGCAGGGACAGGAGCCTCCCCTGCCACAGAGATGGATGCAGATTACGCCATTAATTTTTTATGTGAATTCAAAAAATTCCATGTTGACTCCATGACGCAAATGGGTATGAAAATCCTGGCGAGCGCACTCATTGTTACAGAAATCAAATGGCTCAACAGCCGCTAATGAGGCAGACAAGAAGCTTCACTCACCCTCTGAGGATTTGAAGGCAAGAAGAGAAGAAGGAGCGCCTTGCATTATTCATGCGCCTTGTTTGAGTTTCAAATCCTAGGAAGTGGCAGCAAAGGGGGATTTGGGATGTGCCGGTGACCTGCTCTGCACGGGGAGGGGGCACGAAAAGTCCTGTCCCCTAACTGAGAGCTCCTTGCGAACGCGACTCCCACCCAGCCAGGGCCCCCTGCCCTGGGAAGCGCTCGGGAATGCCCCGGGGATGCCCCGGGATGGGGAGGATTCACCGGCAGCACCCTCAGGACCTGACCTCGCTGTAAACTCTTTAAAACACACCACATCCTGCTGAAACAGGGGCTGGATTCTTGGAGCGGAAAAGGAAGAAAGGGAAAGCCTGGGAGAACAATTGATCTGAGGAGGAGATGTGCACGCAGGTGCTGCACAAGGCAGGGATGAGGAGCACAGTGAAGCTGTTGACCAAGTATTAAGGACTAATAAACAGAGTCCCGGAGTTCTTCTGCATTTTGTAATTATGACTTGCCCATAAAACCCTCCTGACCAGCATTATCTCAGCCAGCTTTATGAGTGCTCACGAGGTTAA
Source organism: Poecile atricapillus (assembly GCF_030490865.1). Taxonomy (NCBI): domain Eukaryota; kingdom Metazoa; phylum Chordata; class Aves; order Passeriformes; family Paridae; genus Poecile; species Poecile atricapillus. The sequence goes on from NC_081264.1 coordinate 4,952,727, forward strand.
TGCAGTGCTGTAAATCTGCTGCAGGTCATGGGAGTGAGAGCAGAGGAAGTGTTCGTAAATCTGGAGGAATTGCTCCGGTTTGTTTGTTTAATCAAATCCTGGCCCATGAGGAGCTGCAGGTTCCTGTCACAGGGACCATGTGCCTGGCAGGGACATGAGGGACTCTGTGTCCCTCTGTCCATCAGATGGATCCCGTTCTCTGCATCCAGAGCATCCTTTGAGTCTGGGTTCAGTATTTAAAGCTCTGGCACTGTCCCCACCCGAGGTGCCCATCTGTGCCACTCACCCTGGCAGTGCTGCTGTGCCACGGACAGTGTTGGGAACATTGGGACCGTGGCTGAGCACAGCAAATGCAGAGTTAAACTCCCCCCTCACAGCTCTCCGGGTCAGCGTATATTTGCTTGGATTTTACATTGGAATTTGAAATCCACAGCTACAAGGAAACATTTATTTTCTTGCCCTTCAATGATCAAACAAGTGGCGCCGAGGCACAAGGAAGCGGAGTTTCCATTAGGAGAGCTGTTTTCTTTTTGCTGTAAAATATCAAATATTTTGACATTTCCATCAGACTTTTCTTTGTATCAAAGCTGCAATGGCAGAACAATCTCAAGGCATTTAGACTTCAGAGGTTTGTGAGTTTCTGAGCATTCCCTCCTTTACAAGGGGACACTTCTGAAGGGACGTGTGATTTCTCTCTCAGACACCAAAGGGAAGGTAATAAAAACAAGAGCCGTGGGAGGGCTCCGGGGAAGGGGCTGTGGGCGGCAGAAGCTCTGAGCTGATCCCCTTCAGGAGCCGCAGGGTACCGGAGCGTTCGGAGACATCACCATCATCATCATCATCATCATCACCACCACCCACCCCGTGGTGGCCGCAGGATGGAAGAGAGAGGGTGTCACTGAGGATCCATCTCACCACAGTGTCTGGAGAGGGAAAGCAGCTGCTTCTCTCCTTGGCAAAGCTCCTGCCCAGGTCCCATCCCAGCCTGGCGGGGCACAGATCCATTTCTTTCGAGTCACAAAACCATTAAGGCTGAAAAAGACCCCCAATGCTCCCATACCAATGTAGTGAGGGGCCAACTTCACTCGTTTGAGCATCTCCAGGGACGGTGGCTCCATCACTTCCCTGGGGAGCCTGTTCTAGGGGTGTCAGAGCAAAGCCACCCCCAAATGCTGGTTGGGGGGGACCCCGTGTGTCCCTGCTGCCCCCAGGTGGGTCCTCTGTGCTGTGTGACTAACACACAGAAAAGTAATACGAATATTTTATATTATATATATAATTTATATTTATTTATCTACGCAGGTCCGAGTGGTCAGCAGGAGCCGATTCCCAGGGGTGATCACGCTGGCCCAGCTCGGTCCCACACGGACTGGGAGCGAAGAGGGAGCGAATCCTGCAGCCCCTGCAGGCAAGATTCCATGTGCTCCTCGACTTCCAGAGTAAAACTGCTTTGAAGTTGCTGTTCATCTCACTCTGATAACAATCTGCTTCATTTCTTGAGTCAAAGTAATTAGAGTGTAATTGTTTTTATATATATATATATTTTTTTTCTTTTTTTTAGTACCAGGTACTATAATTGCTGCAGAGGAGCTGGGGGAATCCTGCTCCTGCACTTCCAGCCCTTCCTCTCTGCTCGCTGCCTTCACCCTCCTCTCCCTCCCAGTCCCCTGCCTGTTCTCTGAGCTTTTGGACTTCTTTTCTCTCTCCTGTTTGTGCCTGTCTTCTGTCTCTCCTTTTCTGTTTGTTTTCTCTAGACATCAATTTTTCACGCTGGAGAGCCGAGGATAATTAATTAATGATTCATAGGAATGCTCTGGCTATAATATAATGAGGGGATGGTTCATAACCTGTTGCGGAGGCAGTTATCAGTAATTTCAGAATAATTAAGAGATGGTTTTAGCACATTTCAAAAGCCCTTTTAGAATCAAGGAGATGGAGGAATTTATTTCTCTTGAAGCACTCAGGGACACCCCTGGGTGGCACAGGCAGCATTTCCAAGCTCCTCTCTGGGCTTGAGAGGATCCCATCCTGGGGACCCTCCTGCTTCAAATCCAAACTCCTTCACTCCCACATCTTCCCCACCCAAGTCGAGCAGATTTTTTCCCTTTTTCCCTTTTTTCCCCCTTTTATTTTTATTTTTAGTACCATAGGGTGCTACAACCAGCCTTCCTATTAGAGGCTAGCTATTTTCAGAGCCTTAATGATAGATTAAATACCAAATACCTTAGCATTTGAAAAATGACATTTATTATACAGCGTTGTAAATAGAGGGAAAAATGACAATAGAACACAGTGTAGATCTTACATAAACTGCACCAGCTCTGTGTAATGACTATGATAATGTCAGTGCTAACAAGCAGATAATTGGCATCACTGAGATAATTTTTGGCACCTTATGCAGAGGGGAAACTGCTCTGCATAATTATTTTACCTAGGAATATTCTTCATTTAACAGGTCCATTTGCATAACGGTTGGAACTTTTTAAGCCGTAAAGGGTGTTTAACATGTTGATTTGTTTTATCCACAAAACAATTGTTTATTCATGAGAACTGGCACCTGAGGACTTTTGTAATGAGGCCACAGTGACCCAGTTGGAAGCACCAGCCTTTTATTGGATTTATGGGTCCAGGTGGAAGCAGGATTAGCCGACCCCTCACAAACACCTTCCAGGCTTTTATTGATGCTGTAATACTGAGTCATTCCCTGTAGTAAAACTTTATCTCTTCAGCGACAGAAGTTGATCACTCCAGTGTTTCCCTGCTGGTGCAGGCACTGCCCTGGGGCTGCAGCTCCCTGAGTCCCAGGGTGGTGACAAAAAACCAGGAGAATCCTCCTCAAGCTCCCAAATCCCAGCAAACTGCACATCTCTGCCTGCAGCCATGCAGGGGGTGCGATAAAACACGGAGGAGGGGGTGAAGCATCCCAAAGCTGATGCAGGAATTGCACTGGGATCAGGTGAGGATTGGCAGAGCAGAGTTCAGCGCTGCTCTCAGATCTCAGTGCTGCCCCAAATCTCAGCACAAGCAGCCCTGACAGGTCAAGCTGAGGAGCCCTTAGGGTCAGCCAACAACCCTGGAAGGCCGTGTCAAGTGGTCTGGAAAAGGAAAAGCTGTTGGACACCATCCTTGGACTTCCATGGCAGGCAGATCCCTGGCCAAGGTCCAGGTGTGTTCAGGCTCCAAGGCTCAGAGCATCCCACATCCATCTGCCCTGGCTGGAGGGAGCCTCCCGTCCTTGCCAGATCCGAACTGAGATCTGTTTGTCCCATCCCAAGAACGTTTCCAAAGCCAGGAATGATCTCTGGCTGTCTCTGGGTGTTCTGTACCCAAACCTCGGTGTGTTGATCCCTCTGCAGCTCTGCCATGGAGAAGTTCCAATTCCCCCCAGCTTACACGGATGCTCCCTTTGCCTCCCCAGCTCTGTTTCTGTACGTGCTGGCAATCCATTCCCATAGCTAGGGGAGCACCAGCCTCTCTCTGACAAACACTTAACGTCCCTCAAAGCCCTCGTGACCTCCTGAGAGAGCACCAAGTGCTGCTGAGCCTTGGGGTGGAGATTTCCATTGGAGAATCCAGCAGGGCTGGGTGTGCCAGGGATGGACCTGTCCCCGCTCCGGGGTCTGGCACATGGAGGTGACCTGGGCACTGGAGCAGCAGGAGCAGGCAGCAGGAAGGGTGGGGGATGTGGGATTTGTGCCAGAGGCAGGGCTGTGTTGTCATGGGAGCCTCGCTCCCTCACCTGTGCACATCTCCCCTGACCTTGGTCAAGTCATTTAATGCCTCTGCTGCTCAGAGCAGGTGCCTGGCTCTTCCTCACACAGCCACGCTCTGACCTGGGCTAGGAGGAGCCTCCCAAAGCCCAGTGGGGAGCCTTTGCCTTTGGAGAGTCCAAACCTGGAATTCCCCACCCGTGCAGCTTGCAAGAGACCAGCTGCTGCCCCTCAACATCCTCTTCCACAGCCTTTCATCTGCTCCACCTCAGGGAAAACTATTCAGGTTGCTAAAAGTTATCCTCTGAACCTGCAGATATCCATTTCCCTGTGAAGCAGTCAGTGGTGTGACTCATTTGATCACGTATTACGCTTGTCCAGATGTGTGCAAGCACAGCTGTCTCTGCCCCTCTGCAAACTCAGGAGCCTGCAATTTTCAGCTCAGCCAACTGTTTTAAGGTTAAATCCCATTCTTTCCCAAACAAGGCTGTTGGCTTCAGTGAAGGGAGGTCTGTGACGTTTGCCAGTGAGATGTTAAAACTTCTGCCTGTGTTTTGATGAGGTGTCCCTGAGCTTCACTCTGGCACATTTGCTGGGAGGAATAGCCTGTACCAGGGCGAGGGACACGGAGCTAATCCATCACACTCTGGGGCTTTCAAGGCCATCTCCCTGGCCTCTAATGCTCTGCAAAATGGTTCATTCTTTGCTGGTTTATAAACTTGATGTGCAGCCTGCCAGCTCCCACCCAGAGCCCAGAGCAATCCTTGCCCTTGCTGGCACGCCAGCCCCAGTTTGTGCCAGCAAAAAATGTGGGCATTTCTAGTGGTTTCAGCTCATCTGCTGCATTAAAAAGTCCGACACACCCGTGTTAAATCACCATCCTCACCTTCCCAGAGAGAGGTGCCCAGCCTTCCAGGGATCAGCAGTGCTGTCCCTCACTGAAGGACCGCAATTACAGCCTCCCAGTCCACCCACGAGCAAAACAGCCCTTTCTTTATGGCTCTGCCAGCCCATCTGTCTCAGAGCCCGAGACCACACTCACTCCTGTTGGGATTTTCTCCTTTCCAATTCCCAAGGCAGCTCTCGTTCAGTAGGGAGATTTATTACTCCCCCTCGGTGCTCCCTGGCTCCGTGCCACGGCAGCTCGGGCAATATTCCAACATCCAGGAGCTGCAGTCCTGGGCTGGCACATGGGCACCGAGCTGGCTTTGGTGTCACAGCTGTTGATCAGAACCAAATCTCTGCTCCTTGCCCTGCTGAGTGTCTCAGGGGGTGTCTCAGGGGGTGTCACAGTACAGGGAGGAGGGCTTTAAATTCCCCTCCCTAGCCTGAGGATGGTGTGGAAATGTTGGGTGTGAGAGCGGTGAAAGCAAAACTCACCCTGGCAGTGAGCCATGTCCCTGCCAGGTCTGTGACAATGCCCTGAGTGTGTCAGTGCTGTGAGAGACACAGCACCCTGGTACGGTATCACAGATGCTCTGTGGAATCCCCAGCTCCAGAGGGGCAGCTGGAAGGTCTGAGCACCAGCTGGGGATGGAGCTCATGGAGAGAAAGCCTGGGGTCCTTCAGCTGGCTGAGGAGAGGGGGAGAGGGGCAAACTTTGCAAAATACCATGGGTGCAGGAGCCTGCCATGGCACAGGAATCCAGGATGGGCAGGGAAGCAGTCCTGGCCATGGAGTCACAGGCGAGAACCGTGGGCTCTGGCTGTGTTCCTTGTCCAGCTGATGGAGCCCATCTCGATTCAAGATGCTGAGGACATTATTGATCTAAACAAGTTGTCAGTGAAGGAAAAGTTGTAATTGCTGCTGTAGTTGCATTGTAACACACCAGCCCCGAAGGGAAATTAAAGTTTGGAGCTAATAGGGTTGTATGATCCTTCAACCTTTGATGTATTGAATCTGGAGCAGCCCCTGGAATACTGATTTGATGCACAAAGGAGCATTTTTAACAGCAGCTGCACCTCCAGGTCCTCTGATCCAATTCTCCCTTCAATCCCACTGCAAGGCAAGAGAATGGTTCACAGTGCATCTTCCCCCTCTGCCCTTGGGCCTCTTCCTTCAGCTCCCACGGCTCTGTGCATCCCTGGCTTTTGCACACAGGAATAAAACTCGCAGGAATGATGGCTGGGACAAGGCAGCCTTGCCTGTGTGTGTGGGAAAGAGCTTATGGCAGGATTCCTCGGATTCCAGCTTGTGCCTGCCGCTGCACCTCCATCCAGGGAATGTTCTGCAGCAGGAGCACCAGTCCTGGGCTCAGTGCTGGCTGAGGGTGCAAGTCCCAGTGTCCTGCCCAGCCAGGATTTCTTAAAGAGGGAATTACGGATATTTCTGAGCAGAACTGCAGCTCCCCATTAATCACCTGCAATTAGAAAGCAGGGATCTGCCAAACAGGCACTCCCCAAAGGTTGCTAATCAGGGAAGTTAATAGTCCTGTTTTGGGAAGTGTCTGGGGCTGGGAGCCCAGGGCTGGACTGTGCATTCCCAACATGTCCCAGAGCAGAGGCTGGGGCTGTGCCCCTAAAAACTGCCTGTGACCCCACAGCCTCACACTGAGCCCCTGCTTTCACCACCTCCCACTCCCACAGCCACCCAGTGATGGATCTGACCATGCCTTCACACACTAATTCCATGTGATGAAGATGCCCTCTCTAATTGCTTCAGTTAATTAGCGCTTTGATGATGCCACAGGTTCCATGGAAGGAGCAAACCACAAGGATGTGCTGCTGTCCCTGCCCACCACTGCCATGGCAGAGGGGACCCCAATCCTCTGCCTTGTCCCTGCTGTGTCCCTGCCATGGCAGAAGGGACCCTGCCCTGCCACTGTGTCCCCCCTGTGGCAGAGGGGACCCCACTCCTCTGCTGTGTCCCCACTGTGGCAGAGGGGACCCCACTTCATTGATGCCCAGCAGGGCAGAGATGTGCCCTGGCTCCTAAATCCCTGCTGAGGCCAGCAGGCAATTTAGACCTGAGTGCAGCAACTAATTAAATCAATATGAGCTAATGAACAGCAATTAGAGGTCCAGCTAGGCACATCTTCTCTGGTAAATACTGCTTCTCTCCCAACGGGAAGCTCTTTTTTAATAATCTGTTTGTGTTTCATTTCCAGGAGCTGTAATTCCCCAAAGAAGCAATTTGGGAAAGTGATTTGTTTGTCTGTATAATTGCCAAAGCACTTCGTTAGGCTTGTTTGTTTTTCCTTGCTCCTGCTGCTCCCTGGAAGAGACAGTGCTGGCACAGTGAGGAGGAAGGAAGGAAGGAAGGAAGGAAGGAAGGAAGGAAGGAAGGAAGGAAGGAAGGAAGGAAGGAAGGAAGGAAGGAAGGAAGGAAGGAAGGAAGGAAGGAAGGAAGGAAGGAAGGAAGGAAGGAAGGAAGGAAGGAAGGAAGGAAGGAAGGAAGGAAGGAAGGAAGGAAGGAAGGAAGGAAGGAAGGAAGGAAGGAAGGAAGGAAGGAAGGAAGGAAGGAAGGAAGGAAGGAAGGAAGGAAGGAAGGAAGGAAGGAAGGAAGGAAGGAAGGAAGGAAGGAAGGAAGGAAGGAAGGAAGGAAGGAAGGAAGGAAGGAAGGAAGGAAGGAAGGAAGGAAGGAAGGAAGGAAGGAAGGAAGGAAGGAAGGAAGGAAGGAAGGAAGGAAGGGAAGGAAGGGAAGGAAGGGAAGGAAGGGAAGGAAGGGAAGGGGCCTTTTTGTTCTCTGACTCTCCTAGAACAGCCCTTTCATTTTTGGTTTTCCAGCCTTTTCCCATCTCAATGCCCCCATCTCAGTCCTGCACTGCCTCAGCCCAGCCAGGATCTCCTTAAGGAGAAGTTCTTCCAGCCCTTCATCCCTGCCCATGCCCAATCCTGCAGTTGTGCTCTGCCTGTTCTCCATGGGGATCAGGACACTGCCAGGCTGGGCTCAGCTCTGTGGTGTTGGGATATTTCCGGCACTATTTTCTCCTGCATTCCCTGACCTGTTGCTTTCTCCTCAGTTCCCACTCATTGCCCAGAAGTTTTCCATGAGCTGTCCACAGTAACAGCCAGGGATTTTTCCTGACTTCCTGGGTCTCTTTTTCAGCTCCTGCATTCCTTCCATTCAGCATTGCAGCAACCCAGCCAGGACTCACCTCGCCTGCCCCAGGCTGCCACACACGTGAGAAGGGCTCCTGCAACTCCCCCTGTGAATGCTCCTCACCACTCACTCATATAAAATCACAATAACCTTTCAAATTAAACCCTGCACCTTGTTTATTACCAGTTAAATGCTTCCCTGAGCCTCTGAGCTACAGCAGGCTATGGGACAATGGGAACACGCTCCCATAATTGGATATCTATTGCTTGTTTAGTGGGCAGCAATTAGACCACAAACGGGTTATGGGCTGGCATGGATTAAATATGACTTTCCACACTTCCTGCAGGGATTAGTTAGTGTTTAATTCAGCTGTGCTCAAGCTCCAGGCTTTGGAGGCCATGGCAGCCCCATGCCCTGTCTGTCGGAGCACTGGAGGCAGGGAAGGAGGAGGATGTTGGGCACTGCCAAATCCAGAGCTTTGCTTTCCCTCTTTGTCCCTCCTCAGCTCAGCTGCTGCTCTGTCTCCGTTCCCCATCTCACCCCTTGGAGCTCCTGGTGTTTTCCTCGTGGCTTTGAGTACAGACATATTTTGATAAATGGAGATTATCTGAAATCATCTCTCTCAGAGTGAGCGGTTGCTGTACGGAACTTAACTATAAATTAATTAATAGCAGCAAATTTACAACACATAGTAGGGGGAGAAAGGGGTAGGAGAGATGATTTGTAAGCAGGCAGAAAACCTGGAAGACACAAAGCCAAGTAGGAGTCACTCTTCCAACAAATCTGTCTCAGCATGGGAGTGCTGGACTCACCCCTGGGCTCAAGCTCAGTTCCACAGTCCCACTTCCATCCCTCAGCTTGGGGCACACAGCTCCCAAATGACCAAATTTCAGCTTCTGAAATATCAAATCACGACCTCTTTTGGTCTCTACAGTTTCAGTGCTTCTGGAGCAAGGAGCTGGGTGACAGAGGGGGCTTAGGCAGAAACCAAAGGGGCAAGTTAGAATAATTTTATTTCATATAACAATATAATAATATATTACAGATATAAAATTATGATTATGATTATTGTTATTCAGCCCAGAGAGATGGGCATTTTCTCTGGCCATGGCTCTGGGGCTGGCTGCTCCATGGCCACTGCACATCCCATCCCACAGGTGACCTGCTGGGACTGCCATGGGCAGCCCAAGCTCTCGTGGTGAGAGGAGAGAGTTTAATGCCAGATGCCACCTGTAATTCCAGCAGGGAATGCTGCCAGAGCCTGTCCTCAGCAAACAGGGAATGATTCCCGATCGATGCTCCCACCCAGGTGTTTGAAAAGCAGTTGCTTTCTTGTCAAAACTTCCACAGCAGCTGTGTGGCAAAGACTTTTACTTTTGCTTACAAAACAGCACCGGGATTTCTCCAGGGAGGCAATGGATTCAGAATTTGTAAAGCTGCTTTCACCAGCACTCAAGCCTGAAAGAGAAGTTGAGATAAACATTTGCATTTTTATTTTGCTACTGCAGTTCCCAAGTGGAGCTTCACCAACACAGGGATGGCCCCTGTTTGTACCTGGTGGCTTTGCTGGGGGAATTGCACATCATTTATAAATGCAGGCATTCAAGCCATCTCCAGAGATCCTGTTGGCATCAGCAGGGCTGAGCTGATGGACTTTGGTGGGGATTTCTAATTGAAATTCCATTAGGATAAACAAATTAGGATTTACAGTTGGACTTTGTGATATCAAAGGTCTTTCCCAACCTCAAATATTCTGTAATTCTGTGTAATTCCATCAGCACCAGGGCTGGTGGCTGGGCCCTGTTGGCCAACAGGACCTCAGGGGGTTCTTGAGAGAAACCATCGAATCCCTCCAATGCCAGATGTTTCCTGCAAAAGCATTTTTTACATCCACATCAAAACACCCCACGGGACTGCCTCAGCTTGATGAGTTTTTCAATGAAATAACCCGAGATCAAAACCGATCCATTTTGACTTTCTCCACTCTCTTAAACATTTCAAAGATAGTAATGAATCGCAGGATATTTCTTTATTTCCTCTGGTTTATTATAGAGCTTTAACAGCTGTCAGATCGTGTCATTCTAATAAGGTTGTTTCAGTGTTTATGAATTGGAGCGTTTCTCCAGGATTTCCATTCTGGGAAATACAGATTTCCCTCTCGGAGAGCTCACTCCAGGGGAGAGATAAAAGATTTCCAGTACTGAACTCCCTCCTGGGAAAGCATCTTCTTTTCCAAACAGGTCAAAGTCAACATGAAGAGCTCCCAGTTTCACCCCAAAAGTCACCTCCAGAGTATTGAATGCTCATTTTGTGCCTCAGGTCTCACAGCTTGACCACAGAGGATAAACCTGCCCTGAAGGTAAAATCCCTCCCCAAATTAAGTCCTCCATGACAATTTGTGCTGTCTCTCCCTAAATGCAAAGGGAAAATAAATCTCTTTTCTAGAAAGATTTTCCCATTCCAAACTCCTCACCTTTGCTGGAGACAACACCTGGGTTTTGACAACTTTTAAAAATTCCTGTTGGAATTGTTCAGGTTTGGTTTTGTTGGTTTGTTTTTTTTGGGGGGGGTTTGTTTTGGTTTTTTTGTTGTTATGGAACATCACAAATTAGCTGTCACTCTTTTTTAAAGGCTACTGAATGCATAAAATAATGTTTGTCTGAATTGGGAGTGCAGTAGTTTATGCAATTATGAAATAACACATCAAAACCAGCCAGCCCTTCCCTCACACCTGCATAATTCATTGCTCATGGGTAAGACCTCTCCTGACTGCAGACAACAAAAAGTTAAGTTTACATTTTATTCTTTAATTAAAAATTTAGAAGTTTAAAGGGAGTTTTTAAACCATTAAAAATTTGGAGACAAGGTATTAAAAAAATGCAAACCAGGGACAGAAATAAAATAAACCACAGATTGCTGTTGAGGATGGGGAGGAACCACCGAGAAAAACCCACAGAGCCAATGCAGGTGGCAACCAACGCTCCTGAGGTGCTTTCTGTGCAAACACACCTGTAAATCAGGCTGAAATATTGGAATACTGGAGCTGAGGCAGCTCTGTGGGGAGAAATCACCCTCTCCCCCAGCTCCTCCACCCCGAGGGTCTCCCCTCAGCTCCTGGGGTGGCTCCCAAAGATGCTGAGCAGCAAAGGTGGCACTGAGGGAACGAGCAAGGCCACGGCGGAGGAGGCCGAGTGGGAAACGTGGGCCCCGCTGCCTAATGGGACTTATCAATTATTATCTCAGCCCATATTTCTTTGAGGGGTGATTGTTTCACAGAGCCTGACATCTCATACAGCTTTAAATTACTCACAAGCGGGACGCCTTACAAGATAGCAGTAAAATCAGGAGAGGATTGGGCAATGTAATTATAGTATGGAAATGATGTTGATCGCTCAAGCAGGAACAGACCTTGAGTTGGTGCCGATGCCGCCCTGCTCCAGCAGAGCCTGGGGAACACCAAGCCTCGTTAGGGGGCTGCAAATGAGGCCACAAGGTTGGTGACACCAGGGACAGAGCACAGCAGGATCAGGAGGCTGGAGGAGAGCAGGGCTGTGACGCTCCAGAGCTGGGCTCTCGCTGTGTGGGTGCAACTCCCCTTAGGCTGAGGATTAGGGAGGCACAGCCTCTGTTCCTGCCTTGGTGAGATGCTCAGAGATGCTGCTCAGAGCCTTTTCCAAGGGACAGTTTCCCTTGTAAACCAGTAAAGGAAGTTTATGCTGGTTCTTATTTTTTTCTTATTTTAAAAAAGAGGGTTTTCCAAGAAAAAAACCCTAACAGACAGTGGACATTTTCCTGTTCCAAATCTGGGAAGAATTGAGAAAAGAGTGAAAAAAAAGATAGAAAAGACTGTGAAAGCTATTTTCAGTCTGCCAGTGTGGAAGTGGGCAGGATCAGAATGAACTGGGCACAGAGCAGCCCTTGGCAGCTGGGTTTCCACAGAAGGGAAGAGGCAGCTCTTTTAATTACTGCTCCCACACAGCTCCTTTCTGCTGCAGACCAGTGGTTTGTGGCCACTCCACCTGAGACAGCATTGCCCACCCCCATTCACCTGCTTTGGGGGCAGAAGGAGCCCCACAATGAGGAAACTCCACATCCCTGTCAGGGAGTCACAGGCAGCAAATGAAACCCCCTCAGCATCCTGCACACAGTGCTCTGGTCCCCCTGTGAGCCCCAGGTGTGCTCCTGGTGCTGCAGGGAGCCACCTGCCAGCCTCGGAACCTGCTACCTGGATCAGGATGCTGCTGGGAGCAGCGGGACGACGGGAGCCTGGCTGGATATTTGCTGGTGACAAGCAGAGAAACTGTAGGAGAGAAAATGAATGTCCCCGAGGACAGTCACACAGCGGTGCCTTCGCCTTCAAAGGCAGAGCCTGGTGGGAGGGCTGGGCAGGGAGCAGTAGCCCATGGGCACAGCTGACAAGACTATCAATTTGATGTTTTTAAATGCTGTTTCCAGAGGAGCTGAACAGGAAGGGCAGAAATCATGACTTGCCTTTATTTTTTTTTTTTTTTTTTTTTTTTTTTTTTTTTAATTAAAAGCCCTGCTTTCTCCCACTCCTTAGAGGTGATGCTCTGTCAGGTTTAACAAGGCGCTGTCAATCCGTCCCCAGCTGGTGCCGGGAGGAGCAGAGGGAGCCGGGCACACCCTGCAGGCCCCATCCCGGGAGAAAAGAACCCGGCAGAGCATCACCAAGGGGGAACTGGTTCTTGTGGCTGCCTCTCCTTCAGATCCCTCCTCCAGGAGCACCCAGAGGTGGCTGGGTCAGTGGAGGAGCTGCCATGAGCCCCCAGCACTGGGCATCCCTCCCAGCCCCAGCATTGCCCACCCCGGAGCCTTGTAAAGGCAAATATTCGGCCCCTCAGGCACCAGCTGCCCCTGGGAACCAGAGCCCTCCTCGGAGCAGTAAAACCCTGTCTGTGTGAGTGCTGAAATGATCCCGGATAATGAGGTTAATTAAAATGTTCCTGTAAGCCCAGAGGCGCCGGGGAAGATCGGGATCAGCTTGTCCCCACCGGCTGTGAGATGTGCGCCGGGAGCAGGGATTGTCCAAAGGTTGCGAGGTGCAGGTGTGCTCCGGGCCATGCCAGGAGAGTGTAAATCAGTGTTTAGAAAAAGCCTTTTAAGGATGCCTGAGGAATAAAAGGGGATGTGTGGCTCTCCCTCAGCTTCCCACTCCACCGATTCCAGCCCAGTGGTGCTGACAAATTGCCGTCCTCATCTGGCGGTCCCAGAAGCACCTTAAAAAGCAGAAGAATTCTGGACACCAGGGCCGGGCTGGAGGAGAGCCAGCAGCCAAGGAGGCAGCTGAGAAGGATGGTCAGCAGAGTGCAGGCAGTAAGGTTGATGTGCCTCAGCCGCCAGCCGTGGAGAAGCCTGAAACGCATCCAAAACAAGCATCACATTTGGGCTGATGTCACTGCCGACCATTAGTGTGGTAATTACAGTGAAAGCTTTTGGTTGTAATCTCCAAAGGGTCATTGATGCAACCCAACCGCACCAATAAAGGTCTCATTAGTCTTATTTCAGAATTTTCAGACTATTTTTTGGAGCTGCAGAATTCTGATAGTCTTTTCCTTCCAATAAAGTTATTTTCTTCTCCCTGCCCCAGCCATGCTGACAGCAGCCCTTTCTCCTCCACTTCCCAGCATTCCACTTGGGAAGATGCATTTCCAGCAGAGGAGGGGCCCTGGGAGCCCACGTTGGAGGCTGAGTCTGGATCCCAGCCCCTGGTCACCACAGGAGCTCAGGAGGCAGCTCCCACTCCTGGTTCTCAGCAAACATCATCAGGGTCCTGGGAATGCAGGGAGGTGGAAAAGCAGCTGGACACACGGACATGAGTTCACTGATCTGATGTCAGCAGTGCAGGAGAAGGCAGAACCTTCTCCTTCTTCTTGTCCCCTGTGCAGGGGCTGCAGGGAAAGCTGGGTCAGGTGCTGCTCTGTGTCCCACTGACCTCATTTTGAGAGAAAGGGAGAACCTGCTCTATTGGCAGAATATTCATGGCTTTCCAGAGCCTCAGACCACCAGGAGGAGATCAGAAACCAGAACCCTGTTGACAAATTGCAGGCCTGGCCCAAAAGAAAGCAGAGCAAAACTCATGGGAAGCAACTGCAGGTGGTGCAGCTCAGCAGGAGCACCCAGCAGGGTGGGCAGGCCAAGTCTTGTGCTCCCACGACAGCCGTGGTGACACCTGCAGGGCAGGTGAAGGGACTTGCCCACCCTCAGCACCAGCTGGACCTCTCTTGGATGAACCATGTGGGTTTTGCACAAAAAAAATCCCTTTCCAGGTGCTAAGGAGTGTTTTGGGTCAGGGTTAGACTCAGGTCCCATCAGGTTTGAATGCCTAGAGAGACTCTGGAGAGTGGACTGGGGACAGAGAGGGGAAGGAAGGAAGTTTCTCCCCATCAAACCGAAACCAAAGAGTGATCCCACTTGTGTCACAGGCCCAGGATGTTCCCAACCCACTGTCAGCATCCCAGCAGGGACAGCCAGGGGCAGGAACCCAGGAAAGCACTGCCTGGCCAGCTGCCCTCTGCCTCTGGCACAAGGAGCACACCAAGGTGGGAGCTCCACAAAGAAAACCCAGAAAACCCATCCTACAAGCAGGAGCTGCTCCCCAGGACGTGCCTCAGTCCCACACCCCCTCCCAGCACATCATCTGTAGCTGTTCCTCATGCAGGCAACTGCTTTAATCAGAGAAGAAAAACCCTCAGAACACAGGATTCAAATCCACCAGGAAAGGTGACAGATTCTCCTGCTCTTCAAAGGGGTCTTTAAATATTAAAAATAGCATTGTTGTTTTAGTAACGTTAATTTAAATGATGCACACATGACACCTCCGATCACCCCGGCATGCTCAGACACGGCGCTTCTGTGAGGCACAGAGAGGCAGGAGTTCCTCTGTTCTAGTTTGTCCTGTGACAGAAAAAAGGAACAAATCCTGTGCACAGGAGAGGAGGAGGAGGAGGTTTATTCCCACCCTGCAGAAGCCCAAGGTGTGCTGAGACTCCAGTCTGGGATGTGAAGCTGAAGAGGCCCAGGACAACTCTTCCCTTCCTAAAGCTGGGCTCCCAGACCAGCCTGGCTAAACACTCATTCCTGCAAGACAGAGCTGAAGTAGGTGAAACACAAAGAGTCACCTAAACACACACCCTGACCTTTTCTGGTTCTCCCTACCACAGGTCAGCCCGTGCTGAGTCCATGCCTGGCTGTCTCCTTCCCTTGCTCCACTGCTCTTCCAGTTTTGCACATTCATGATCCAGTTGGGCCCTATTTTCAGGCCTTGCTGATGGCTAAAATGAAACAACATATACAGAGACATCTGTGAGTTAGAGAGATCTCAAAATAGGTTATTCTCCTGCCTCCTGGACCAAGGGAACCTGTGTTACTCAAAAGCTGAGGCTGAACTTGAGGGGTTGGATTGGTCACCAAGGTCATTGAGCAGGAGCATCTGAAATCTTCATCCACCACAAGTTCTTGTGAACTAAAAGAGTTTTTCCTTGCTCTCTGCTTCAAAAGGTCTTTGCAGAGCCAAGGAGATCAGGTTCCACCTGCAGAGCTGGCACATTCCTTTTATTTTCATCCGCCTCTGAAGGGATGAAGAGCCACCTGTGACACCTTGTGCTCCAGCACCACTTGTTCTAGTGAGAGCACCGAGCTCCAGGCAGCTGGAAACACCCCCCAAGAGCTTCACCTTCTGCTGGGGACCCAACCAAGGGCAAGGGGGGGAAGCACATGATTGTAAAATAATGGAATTCATCTGCAACTTGACCTTCTTTAATGATGGATGGCCTGTTTGTACGGATCATCAGTGGAAAGCCTTCGCTCTGATGCATCACCTGCAGCTGCAATGAATTGAGGGGCAAACCTGACGTCCTTGCCCAGGTTCTGGGGGCTGTGCAGCGCCTGCAGGGACAGCCCAGGCTCTGGCGACCAAGACACTTCACCTGCAGGAAATGAGCCCCAATTGCATTGGAAATTTGGGCTGTCAGGGGCAGTGGTTCATCAGGATGAGGTTCAGGTTCTTGTGTTCACGTGGCCCAGAATAAAGTCGTGCATCTCATTAGGATTTGCTTCAAACCAGACCTTGCCAGAGCACGGAGCTGCAAATAATTTGAGTCTCAGTGCTGGCTGTGTGCCTGGCTCTGAGTCATACATTGCTGAAGGAATTGTTGTAATCTGCAAATTATTTTCCTGTATTAATTCATTCTGGTGAAATAAACCCATTTCAAATTGCTATCAGCCTAAAACTGCCTATGCTGGGGTCGAGCATTGCTTTCTGCCCTCAGTGTCAGTGTGTGACAGCTTCTGCTGCTCATCTGTGAGGGATCTGCTCTCTGTGCTCAGGATCTCACCATGGTCAAAGGGATTCCTTTTCTCAAAATTTTTAATTTTTAAACTGTGATCATTTTATTGGCCAGAAGAAAGGAGGACCTGCAGTAGCTGTTTCTGTGTTCTGAGAGGCTCAGAGGCAGCAGAACAGGCAAAGAGCTCACCTGGGCTCCCCTGTCCTGGCAGACAAGAGTGGAAATGCTCTCCTGTCACAGACTCCTGATTGTTCCGTTCATCGCTCTCTGGTGGCCTTGGAGCAGCTCTGAGGTCTTCAGAAAGCTGGAGCTGCCTTTCAGCAGGGATCACAAGCTATGGAACACCAGGGGAAGATGTTCTCTGATGCTCCTGGGTGCAGAACTGGCTCATCCCCAGCAGGGAATTCAGCCCTGGAGCTCCTCGAGGCCTGTGTGTGTCTGAGGGACTCAGCGGGGCAGGCCAGGGCAAGAGGAAGATGAGAACACAGAGAAAACCCCTTTTTCCTTCCACACAGCTTGAACTGGTAACTAAAGGATAGAAGGTGCATGCTTCTTTGTCCCAACTCCTGCCTTTCCTAGGCAGGGAGGTTTGGATTATGCATTCCGAGGCGTTACAAGGTCCACTGGCTTGGAACAAGAAGTCTGCCAAAACATTCAGCCTGGGAAGGGGGAGCTGAGGAGGAGAGGGCTGGAGTTGTTGCTGCTGCTGCAGGCACAGAGAATATTAACTCTGCTCTGTGGGATATGCCAGCATCTCCAGCTGAGATGATGGAGGATGTGGAAATCCTGTTCCCCAAAAATTCCTTTGGATCTGATCTCCTTTTTCCAGGCCCTCTTTCTGATGGAAACTCGAGGAAGAAAAACCTGGGCATGGCAATTTGGTTTCTTGGATCACAAGGGTGCGGGCTGCTTTCACCAGTGCTGTGCCCTGGGTGCACAGGGATGTGAACATCTCTCTGTGTGCCTGTGATCTCACCAAACACCTCCAGAGGGTGTGGCAGAGGGGATCCAGGCACAGGCAGCCCCTGTGCAAAATCCCCCCCTGCAAATTCCCGTGCAAATCCCTGTGCAAAGTCCCCGTGCAAAGCCCCAGTGTCCCCAGCCCGTGGTAGGGACAGGCAGGGACGGGCTGGACCATCCCTCCCGTGTGCTCTGGGTGCAGGATCTGCAGTAGCTGCTCCTCCCTGTGTGTTTGGGATGGGGTGAATAACCGTGCTCAGCAGAGGAGGTGCTTTTTCTCTCTTGTTTGTTTCCTAATCCTGGAATTTCTCCTGTGATTTCAGAAATGCGGTTTTCTGCTGGGTGTTAAAACATCCAGGTAAAAGGACCGTGGCCCTTGTGTGTGTTAAGACTGTGTGACCTCTTTGCTGCTCTGTGCTGGAGGAGTGCTCGTGCAGAGCTGAGTGAGCAGATGAAAAGATTTCTGTGTGTGTACAATTATTCCGACACAGCTTTCAGTGGGATTGTGTTTGCAACCTTTCATGATTCTCTTTGCAAACATGTTTGAGCGCTGCAGCTCGGCTGATGGAGAAGGCAGAGACTGTTCTCAGAGATGTCCAACAAGTCCCAGAGCATCCCCCCTTGGCTGCCAAATTCCCAAATCAGGATGTCTGGGGCTGGTTTGGCTGCGTGGGGCTGCGGGATGAGCGCCGTGCCAGGAGCAATGACAACCATGTGCAGGAGCCTTTGGCGTGGGCAGGTCTCACACACTCATTCAGAAATGGGAACATAAACCCCTATTAATAGGGGATTTGTTGTTACACTTTGTTCCCTCAGCTCCTCATGTCCCTGCATGGAGGAACAAGGCAGGAACAAATGTTGTGCTGACTCGAGTGACGGTTTCCTGCACGTGCAACCTCCTCGGAGCTGCTGGAAGAATTGTGGTGACACCATATGAGGCACATCAGGCTCTCTCCAGCATTGGGAGACAGTGATTCTTGCCTTCAGATCATCCTCTCAAGCTGCCAGAGCCTAAAATAACTCTTACTCATAGAGGAGCAATGGATGCAACTCGCATTCATTATCAGTGTGTCAGTCACAGCCCGTACCCACATGGAAGTTTGTCCCTTCCCCTCACGCCCCCACGGCTTCCTCCAGGCTGGCAGAGCACGGCGCAGTGCCTGGTGACAGGGATTGCTCCCACCTAACCCCCAACCACACCAGCACGGGCTGAGCCCTGTGAGATTGGAAATGGGAGATTTTCAGAGGCTGAGGCCTGGAACCGGGCTGAGGGCATGGCAGATCTGGGTCTGCCCAGTATAAACCAGCACAGACACAAGCCCTAAGGGCTGGGCCACCACGGCAAAGGTGCAGCAGGGGTAGAGTGGGTCAGCTGAGCAGTTCACAAACAGCCCTGAGTTTACAGCCCCAGCGCTCTCTGCTCTGCAAGGCCACCTCTGCCCTTATTTAGATTATTTGTGCACCTCTGTCTTGAGAAACCTGAGGGGAACTGCAGCAGCTCAGCCTGATGTGACCACAAACTCCTGAAGCTGCAGGATCTGTTCCCACCCGGTGCTGCGGACACCTCCCTTCTCCAGGGGCAGCAGCAGGAGCAGCAGCGATGTGGGAGCTCACTGCTGACCCCCAGGGCACCCAGCCCCTCTCCCAACCCCAGCAGAGTCAGGGTGTGAGGACAGGGTGCTTTGGGAGCCCTTTCCAGCGAGCTGAATGTCCATCCTGGGCAGCTCCTTGGGGCACAGGCCCAGCTGGGTGCTGGGTCCCAGGCAGGGCCCAGCGCTGTGCTCAGCTCCTGCTCAGCCACCACCGGCTCTCCTTCACTCATCCCTGCACAACACATCCCTTTTGCTCCCCAGGCCACATGTTCAGCTTTACAGAGGTGACAAAGCTGTGCAAAGAGTGACCCCCAGCACTCAGCAACACCCCTCAGCACCCCTGGCCCTCGCCCCTGAACGCTCCTCACGGGCTCTCACGTAAGCGACAGAGAAAAGTGTCAGGCTGGGGGAAAGACAGATCACGAGCATTCCTGGCCCTGACATTTTCCTCCAGATATCTGGATTTCCATATATTTGAAAACCTAATATAAACAACAGAGAGAAAATTTGCATTTCGGGCAGTGAGGAATGAAAAATGGAGGCGGGGTAATGTATTGCTGCTCGAGGAAGAGGAATGACAGCGGTAGAGTCGAGCACACACGACAGCGCCCAATCGGCTCGTGGCAAACTCATTTCCTGGCAGAATATAGGGTTTCATCTGCTGGAACATTTAATAGGCATCAAAGAAAGATCACTTCCCTCCTCTCAGCGCAGATTGAGAGCCTTCGCTCCTGCTTTATTTTTGCCATTTTATTAAACCCTTTATATAGTTTTAATACAATATGTATGATCCCCCAGCAAACAAATAAATTCTTAGGCGCTTCCCAGATTCTAAGGATTTCTAATGGTTACGAATGTTTTATTTATATTTTCAGAGAGGCATTAAATATGCGACGTGTAAAAATATGCAAAAAAAAAAAGGAAAAAATCAACCCTAATTTATTGTTCTGTTTGGAGCAGCGTTACATATGGAGTTAATTTGGGAAGCCTGGGGAAGGGGCTGAGCCCCCACACATCTGGGTTTGCTGCTGTGGTTGAAACGCCCCAAAGTGCAACCTCAGGGACCTTCTGTCTTCGCTCAGCTGGGCACAGGGGTGTGATGTGGGCCATTCCTGGCTGGGGCACCAGGAGGGGGTTGGGAGCAGTGGGAGAGCCCCCCACACACACATGGGCCTGACAAACCCTTTCCCAAGTGACAAATGCCCTCTTACTCCAGAGCAGCCTCCTGTGGCCAGTCAGAGCCAACAGCCCCTGCCCCAGAAGAAATGCCCGGAATTCTCATGCCATGGCAGAAAAGGCTCATTCCCAGCTGGCTAAATGGGTTTGGTGACTGTGGATCCTGAGCTCCCATTGGATTAATCCCAGTACAGCTGGGAGACCGGTGATGGTCATTGCCATGCTCCCCAGGGCAGAAAATTTTGGGGAAAAAATGTTTTCAGTGCTGTCAGGTGCAAAGGAGGCTTGTGTGGAGGACAGCTGGGTGATGGAGCACCCTGGGTTGACCCTAACCATGCTTCCCTGGATGCTTTGAATTCCATTTTCCATGGCTTCCCTAAGCCTGGGTGAGGGCTGGGGAAGCAGGAGGAGGAGGAGGAGGAGGAGGGCCCTGGATGATTTTTGATGACAGTGTTCAGCAAAGCTGGAAGCAGAGTGTCTGGAGAACCTTAGTTATGGCTTGGAGCAGCGCTTTGCTCGGAGGTTCCCTTATTTAGGAACCAGGGAAATGCATCAGGAGACTTTCAGAGGCTCATCAATTCCGATCAGGTCTGGTCTGGACACACAAACTCTCCAGCTCAGGCATATCCTTGGCAGGCAGCTCCTTCCCCCTAAATTTCCCAGCACACACAAACACAGCAGTGCTGGCTGTGCCTGTGTGAAGGATTCCTGTGTCCCTGCAGAGGGGACTCTGCTCCAAACTTCTCCCCTTGCCTGGGGACCTGCCTGGTGTGGGAGAGGGCAGTGCAGGGTGCCCTGTGCTACCAATGACCTGGGGAGTGTCCCTGGTCTGGCTCCTCAGTCCCAGCCCAGAGCCCAAATCCTGCCTGGGAGGTGTCCTCTGTCCTGTGTGACATCCAGCTGTCACAGTACACGGCTGCTGGCTTGGCTGGCCAGCCTCAGAGGAGATTTGGAGCATCCCCAGCAGCTGAGGCTTCATCACAGAAATAAACCCCCAGTTAAGACAGACAAGGAAGACCAAGCATGGCATTCACCAGGAGGTTCTTGATGCCACCCGAGAATGGCTGAGCTTGCACAAATATATTAAGAAACCCTTGAGAAAGCCTTAATTGCACATTACAGATCTGTAACTGCTGCGCCACGAGCAGCCTCCCATCAGGGACACGAAGGAGATTTTCACAGCCTTTCTATCCTGGGCACTTCCCAGCTATTCTTAATACCCTCAGAGTAATAAGAAATCAGTAAATCCCCCCAGCTGCTCCTGAGGAGGCCGGGAGTGAGGGCCTGGCCTGTGCAGACACTGATGCGCGGCTCGTGCTGAATACATTGTTTGTGGTCCTGTGAGCACAGCGATGTGAGGTGACCTCCTGGTTCAGGGGAACCCGCGTTAACAGAGCTGTAGTCATGTTGATTCAGAATCTCTTTCATGTGTGTCCTTAGAAAAATGTATTTGCAGCCAGCACGGCCAGGGAGGGAGCGCGGGGTGTGACAGGCGCTTGTCCCTCCTGCGAGTCATTAGTGGAGACACCGAGGGACAGTGGGGGACAGAGCCCTGTCACCCTCCCGGGCACCAGCTGGCACCTGCTGGGGCAGAGGGGACCATGGTAGCCCTGTACAGGGTCACCCAGGCTCAGCCACTGCCCTGCCAGGCTCCCACCCAGTCTCTTTCCCTGCCACAAATTCTACAGGGAACTCCAAAAGGCACCCAAAGAACGGATTCTGTGTGCAGAGCCCAAAACCGGGTGCTGGTTCTGGATTGGTCACAGAGCTCTCAGCCTGCTGGCCAAAGCAAAACCAGGGACCACTCTGGTTATCCTGGAGGGAAAGGGATGTGGACATGAAAAGACAACAGAAATAATTCTCTTGTCACTAACAGCTGGACTCTGTGACCTTAGAGGTCTTTTCCAAACTAAATGAATTTATGATTCACAGCAAATCCTTCTTTTTGTGTACAGGTTTATCTCTTTGCATGTACATCTGCATTGTTAAAAGGAAAATAATTTTCAAAACCCTGGAAAACCCAAAATATCTTTTTAAGGACCATAAAATAAGACATCTGAATTTTAAAAATGTATTTCCCAATTAGCCTTGGGATTAAATAATTCACCAAGCTAATATCTTTTTCTGCTCCCATGCTTGTTTGGAGAGGGAACTATTCCCCCTCCATTTCAACCGAGTCTGCTGAGAGGTTCTGGCTGTGCCCCTTGCTTTGACCTGGCCATCTGGGTCAGCCCCAAAATTCAGCCTGGTGCTCCCAGCTGGCGCTTGCAGAGCCTTCCCATCCCTTGGGGTATGCAGCACCTTCCCCACAGACCCCCAGCCCATGATGAAAGAGAAAACAAAGACAAAAAACCCCTACATTTTTCCAGGATTTTCCTTAAATGGCTTAAATTCCAGAAGGACAGTCAGGGCAGTTGCTCTCACTGGTAACTCAGGGCTGGAAGCAATTTTCCATGGCTGAGGTGAAGACACAAGCAGCGATTCCAGCATGGGCTGGGTGGCAGATGGGAGGTGGCCAGGACACCTGGGCAGGCTGGCTGCTGGCCACTGGCCAGGCAGGGAGGCAGGAGGGATGGAGAGAGGGATGCAGGGATGCAGGGAGCGAGGGAGGGGTGGAGGGGGCTGCACTGCCCTGGCCCAGCTGCGCTCTCCTCCTGCTGTCAGCAACTGGACACAAAGGATTTTTCTCTACCCAGGAAATCCCACAGACTCTGAGATGGGAGTATGAGGATGGGACATGGCACCACGAGAGCAGGGATAAGGGAAAACTGAGCAAGACAAGACTCCAGGAGAAATGTTACTGTCCTTCCCACTCCTAAAGGGTTTCTTCCCACAAGGGTGCCTCAGCCTTTCCAGCAAGGAATTGCCAAATATCTCTGTGAGAGTTTCAACCCTTCATTCTGCTCCTCTCCTGCAGCAGCAGCTTCCCCCAGAAGTCTCCAATTTGGGAGGGGCTTTCCTGCCTGCTGACCAGGGACACTTAGCATCCTCCAGCTCCATCCCTGCCTGCATCCTGACACTGCCAATCCCTGCCTGACACCAGGATGGAGCTGGACAGCACTGCCCATTCCTGCCTGGCATTGGGATGGATCCAGCCTTGGCCCTACTGCTGATCCCACAGGTTGCATCCTACTGGCGCCTGGCAGGGCATTCTCTGTGGCTCAAAGAGGCTGCAGAGCTCCTGAGTGGTGTTTAGCTTTCCAGGTTTGTCGCTGGAATGATGATTCTCATCACCACTTGAATTTAATTTAAATGGTTTGCTTCTGCTTTCATTTTATTGGCACCCATTAGATCCCCCTTGTACCTCTGGCATTTCCTTAATAGTCTTTTGACTCATCTGCTCTCAGGAGGAGAAACATTTTTTACAAGAACAATATGAAGTAACAGTTATAAAATCTGTAGCCCGGTGATAAATGTTAAGGACTCATATTCTTTTATTGGAAATTGCTGTCTTTCAAATGTTTAACAGATTTGTAAAAATAATTTCTCCAAAAGGTTACGGTTCTATTGAACTCCATTAGAGAGAGGCTGGGCTCTAAATCACAGCCACGTCCCGGAGCCCTCGCGCGGGGACACGCCAAAGTCATCACTTTCCCCCTTGTACACACAACTCCTGGCTCCTCTCCAGCAGCATTCCATCGCCAGGACACTTTCCTTGACCCCCAGGTCCCCCCGCCGCAGCCAAGGGGCCGAGTGCTGGAATCCAGGCGTGAAATGATGAAGGGCCGGGGCTGCGGCAGCTCCGGCTGCGCCACGACCTCAGATGGGAAATCGGCACCTTTTTTTCCACCCCCCCCTTCTCCTCATCCCGGCCTGTCGCATGCCGGGTGGAAAAGATTGTATTTATCACCTGTCAGGGCTTGGCAGAGCTGAGTTACGTGGAGCAGGACAGCATAAAATTATCATACACAAGCATGAAATTACAAAATCGCTCGGAACTGAACAACAAAATTATTTCATTTCTGAGGGAGGCCATTCCATTTTTTAGTCGTGACACCTCAACTGCCAAACTTTGAATTGAAATTGAGTGTGAGGTGCATGGAATATAGACAGCAATAACAAGCAAAGGCATGTAAACTAGCCATGCAAATACACTACATTAATGGCCCCGGAAACCTCCCACAGGAGATATGTAACTAAATAAATGTCACATGTCCCAATAACTCAACTTTTCTTATACATTGTGAAATGAATTATGCCGCAATCGGAGCACAGGCTGCTCCTGGCGACAGGGCTCCCATTCCCCTGGTGTTCCCATGGACAGCTGAGGCTGTGCTTTCCCTCTGCCAGGCTTGGATGCCAGAGGTGGGTGTTCAGAGCAAGCCCAGCCTGCAGCCAGGCAGGACGTGGCTCCCCAGCCTCAGTTTGGTGACAGCGCTCCCATGCTTTGTGAGAAATCCCCACGGAGCTGGGATGTGCAGGCAGCAGGAATCACAAAATGGTTAAGGCTGGAAAAGACCTTTAAGATCAAGTCCAACAGTGATGTTATTGCATCTGATCCCGACTCCAGAATCCCCAGGATCCCAGAGCAGAGCTCACATTTCCATCCCACCCTCACAGCCGGGGCTCAGGGCTGCTCTGTATGCGCCGAAAGGTCTGGCAGAGCCACGCAGGGTTTCTTAGGCTGCCTGTGCCAGCCAGGAACAGGAGAGAACAGAGCTCCCTCTCCCTCAGCCTCCTCACAGGGAGCCCAGCTCTGCCAGGAGCAGGCCCAGCACTGCGTGAGGAGCATCAGAGCAGTCCCATTTTATTGCAACCAGTAGCGTCCCGATGACTGTCGGCAAGAGGGTCCCGGAGGAGCAATATTTTACAAACACCATTTGTGTCACAGCTTATTGTGTGTTTGTCTGGCTGTCCCCAGGGATGGCAGCCAGAGTGGGAATAACACAGCCCCTTCCAGTGCTGGCACAGCCCTGGGTGCTGCCAGGGCCGGCTCCTGGGGCCAGGGTCTGCCCAGGTGGGCAGGGGGCACAGGCAGGAACTGCTGGGCTGGCCAAGCAAAACTGGCTTGGCTGGGGAGGAGGCTGCACGATCCATCACAGGCGATGGATTTGTCAGCTCCCTCTGCAGACCTGATGGGCTCTGCAGGGTCTGAGCAGAGCAAAGCAAATGAGGTGGGAAATAAAATTAAAAACAGAGGGAAATCACAGTCTGGGATTGGGGGAGACACCCAGCTGCCTCCTGCCGGGCTGGATCACCCACTCCAAGGCACCACAAACTCTTGGTGCTGCTTTTGCTGGTTGCTGCCTGCATTCCCGCCTGCATTCCTGCCTGCATCCCTGCCTGGCTGGTGAGGAGAACGCCCTGTGCAGCCCAGAGCCAGAGTGGGATGTCACTACCAGTGAGCTTTCTCTGAGTGCCCCCAACTCACTCAGAGAAACTTCTGATCCCGGCAGACCCATGTCTATTAAATATTGTCCTGCTCCCCTTGCTTTAAAAGAGGAAGAGGGATTTTGTAAGGCTCAGAGCTTCTGACTGGAGCCCAGCAGCACTGGAAGCACCTCATACAATGAGGAGTTTCCAGAGAACAGAACTTCTTGGTGATTTATGATGGAGCAAACCTGGTCCTTACACCTCCCAGGCAAGTCTTTGATGTGCCCCTTTAATCCTTGGCCACCCAGTACTAGTTATAACTGTAAGATAGCCTTTATATTTAATTAAAAACAAGGAAGCAGCAGGCCCTGTGTTCTCCCCAGTTCCAGTACCCATCCCTTCCCGCTCTGTTTCAGCTGCTGGGGATCCCAAGGAGCATTCCCCAAACGGCAGCGCTCAATCCCAGCCCTGTGCTGATCACCCACCCCATGGGGGCAGGCAGGACCAAGGGGTGCCTGTCCCAGGGTCCCTGTCCCCAAGCCAGGCACAGGCACAGGACAGAGAATCTCCCTGCCTGGTGCTAGGGAAGACCTCGAGAAGGAGCTGGTGCTGAGGAGTGGGAAGGGAAGGAGATGGGAAGGTGGTGCAGGGGAGCTGGGGGCTTCCTGCTTTTCCACACCCAAAAAAGAGGCAAGCCCTGATCAGGCAGCTGGAGCAGTGAGTGCCAGGGCATGGAAAAGTGGAGGAGGGAATCCCAGCGCGGCTCCTGGTGGTCCCTGGTGGGCACGGGAGGCAGCGAGCGCTGCTCTGCTCTGCCTGCTCTGCAGAGGGGAAGGAGAGGCTGGGAAATTATCATCAGTTTAAGTCAGTTCAACTTCAGTTCCCAGAAAAATATTGGAACAAATGATCAAACAAACTATTTATAAGCACCAAGAAGATAACAGGGTGAGTAGCAGCCAACATGGGTTTGTCAAGAACAAATCGTGGCAAACCGATCTAATTTTCATCTGCGACAGGGTAATAGGCCTTCTGGATAGAAAAGAAGCAGTAAATGTCATATCTTGACTTTAATAAGATTTTTGACACCGTCTTATATGACATTCTCACAAGCAAGCTGAGGAATCAGAGTCAAGATGAAAATACTATTTGGTGAGGGTAAAACCAGTTGAAAAAGTGCAGGCAGGGACTAGTCAGGGATGGTTGGATGAAATGAGAACTGCTGGATGGCTCTGTTCTGTATCCAGTGCCATTCACTACCTGGTCTGTGTGATGGGAAAAATATAATTATTAAATTTGCAATCTTTGAATGCATTAGAGAGCAGAATCTGAATGACAAATGTCTTGGAAAATGCTGGAGTTAGTTGAGAGAAATGAGAATTTATCTGCTGGATCCAGGTGCAGAGTACGGCCCCTGGAGCTCAGCATAATTGGGGAATTACTGGTGTGACAGGAGGAAAGGATCTCAGACTTACTCCAGATCAAAAGTTGAAATTAGGCCAACAATATCATGATGCTAAGGGAAAAGCAAATGGTTTGTACGGAAAAGGGAAAAGCATCATGTGTGATGGGTGGGGTGCAATTTCTGTCACCAACTCAGCAATGCCAAGGAGCAGCTGAGGCTGTTCCAGGTTTAGGAACAGGGGTCACCAGGATGGAGTCCAGAGGGGAGCGAGAAGGAGGATCAAAGACCCACAATGCTCTGCCTGGGATGAAAAACTGAGGAATTCTCATCTTCCCATCTGAATCCCTGTGATGCTCCCTCTGCAAGGTGCAAAGCTCTGATCCAGGGCAGGGAAAGGCTGGGAATGGCTCCAGGAGCCCCGTGTGTGAGCAGGGCCATGCTGGGCCTGCCCAGGGTGCAGAGAGCTCTTCCATGCCATCCCTTACTCTGGGGCACTCCCTGAGCTGCCATGTGGTCCCACATCACAGGGACATCCACAGCAGATCCCTGGGAACAGGGCTCTTTTCCCAGTGCTGCCAAACCACAGCTCTGTGCTCTGCCAGGACCCCAGGAGAGCCAAAGGCTCCACAAAGCTGGAAATACTCTGCATGTCCAGGGCAAGGGGGAACACACCAGGGGAGAGACTGGCAGGGTGTTGGGTGCTGTCCTGAGCCACTGATCCAGCAGGAAGATGTGGATGGACAGAGGTGGGTGGGTGGAACAGCGCTGGGAGAGCAAAGGGTGGGCTGGGGGCTTCCCCTGCACTCCCTTGCCCAGGACACAGCCGAGGGGAAGGGCAGAGAACAGAATTCCCCAGTGGAGAGTCCCCTCCCCGCCCCAGCCGGGTGCAGATGTGCTGGCAGAGCCCGGCCACAAAGAGTTAAAGCCGCTTCGCCAGACTGCGAATTCTCAGCGAGTCTCCCACATGCAGCCAAACAACAGCTTGACATTTTCCATCCTTCACGAGAAAGACAAAGGCGTGAAGATATTCCCATGATTCCTTTCTGCATGCCTAACTACGAGCTCAGGTGCAGCAGCATTTGCCCTGGACCGGCCTCATCAACATGAAGGGCGAACTCATCGTTTCTGCATCTTTCCTCGCCACTGCTTGATTAATTGGCTCACGACGACGCTGGCTGAATACCTAATGCCTCCCCTGTCCCTGTTCTTTCTTCACAGCCTTTTGCTGCATTTACATATACTTTATATTCCATAACTTTCACACACACACACACACAAAAAAAAAAAAAAAAAAAAAAAAAAAAGGGAGCACATCTCGGTAATTTGATGTAATGACGGCATGTCACCAAAAAGAGGAATTAGAAAAATCTGTAGGTATTTAATTTATTCTTGTTTTTTTCAAGTAGATCTCTCGGAGAAAGGCATTAATATTCATGTGCGTGAAAAAAAAAAAAAGTGCCCTCAAAAGGAAATTTCCAGCATTTTAGTTTAAATTAAATACATTTTTAAAGAAACAATATTTAACTGATAATGCTTAGAAGCAAAATTAACAAAAGTAGCAATTTCTACCTACCAAAGCAAGGTTTTGTCTCAGGGGTTTCCAGGAAAACTGCCCTGACATGAAATAACACTCTGCTTTTCTGAGGAGGGATTCAACCACTCCAAGAGGGAGGGCATGGGGAGGGAGACGCCTTTTGCATGGCCCTGTCTGGGATTTTTGCTGGACAATATTCCAGAGCACATCCCCTGGAGAGGTTCAGCTCAGGTCTGGGCTGTGCAGGCCCTGGGAGCTCCCTCAGACCCACAGCCAAAGTCTGGGGCTGCAGGGCGTTTGGGCTCTTTTATTCATCAATTAAGCCCAAGAAAGAGCAAAACCAAAGATGATTTTGAGGGAAGCAAGCACAAAGTGTTCAGTAAACACAACACAGTGACCGGTACAGGTGGCAACTCCCCCACTTAACTCCAACTGGGCTCATCAGGGAGAAAAACGGCAAAAACATTTGCAACTTTTCCAGGAATTCTTCCAGGAATTGACAGCAAGAGGCAGCGCTGACCAGCAGAATTTGTGGAGGGGTTTGCAGGTTTTGAGGTGGTTCAGGAGGAACTGGAGCAGGGACAGGATCAGCAGGTGGGGGACACTGGGCTGGGTTTTGTGGCAGGACCAGGGCAGGGGCTGGCACCAGCAGGATGGGCTGGAAGGGTGGGAATGAGGGAGCCAGGGGGGATGGAGCTCTGTGCCACCCCTACTGTGACTGGGAACAAGCACCAAACCCTTGTGGACAGATTAATCCCAAAGCTGCACCCTTGGGCTGCTGCCACCCAGTCCCACAAGGCACCCAGCACCATTCCAGGCTGGGAACACCTTTGGGATACAAACATCCAGCCCCACAGAGCAGCACCCAGCACCATTCCAGGCTGGGAACACCTTTGGGATGCAGACACCCAGCCCCACAGAGCAGCACCCAGCACCATTCCAGGGCTGGGAACACCTTTGGGATGCAGACACCCAGCCCCACAGAGCAGCACCCAGCACCATTCCAGGGCTGAGAACACCTTTGGGATGAAGACACCCAGCCCCACAGAGCAGCACCCAGCACCATTCCAGGGCTGGGAACACCTTTGGGATGAAGACACCCAGCCCCACAGAGCAGCACCCAGCACCATTCCAGGGCTGAGAACACCTTTGGGATGAAGACACCCAGCCCCACAGAGCAGCACCCAGCACCATTCCAGGGCTGGGAACACCTTTGGGATGAAGACACCCAGCCCCACAGAGCAGCACCCAGCACCATTCCAGGGCTGAGAACACCTTTGGGATGCAGACACCCAGCCCCACAGAGCAGCACCCAGCACCATTCTGGGGCTGGGAACACCTTTGGGATGCAGACACCCAGCCCCACAGAGCAGCACCCAGCACCATTCTGGCAGTGGCTGATATGATCCACGGTGAGAGGAGGCTTCAAGGATGCACGTCCTTGACGAGGAAAAAATAAATCATGGGCTCTGGGATTGCCTGTAAATTCCTCCTCGTTAGCGGGGTTGGGAAGCAGGGAGGGCCTGGCTCGGCCCCGCTCCCCCGGGTGCCTGAGCCCAGGCTCAAGGATCTGCTGGGTTTTGCACTTTGCCTCTCCTGCCAGCACAAACCCGCCCAAATCCGGTCTTCCGGAAATAAAACTTCCCATCTTTGTCCTGGCACATTACAAAAAAAAGATTATCCCCCGGATTAAATAAAATTTTGGGGTTTATTTCTCAAGTGTGAAAGGCTGAGCCTGCCTGAGGGGCTGGATAAGCTCTGGGAAGGGCCCCTGCTCCTTGGAGAAGCCGGTGGAACACTCAGGAAGGGCTGCAAGGGAGGGCAGCGGCTCTGGCGAGGTTCTAAATTGGTCTCCTGATATTTTATGAAATAACTTTTTTTTTTTTTTTCCTAAAGTACTTCTTGATATTTTTATGTTTATATATTTTAACTTCGGATCGGACTCATAAAAAATACATGAGGAGTAAGTGGTTTCTGCAAATGTTTTATACATGATTCGGGAGCAGATAGTATTCCAGGAGAAGAGAATATTCCTTTTTACGCCAGCGAGGGAGGAGCAGGGTTGGATAGGAGGGAGTGAAGGGGTTCCCACGGGCACAGAGCTGCTGAGGGCACTCAGTAGAACCAGGTGGGTGATGCCACCTTCCCTAAAACACCTGGTCCAAGGTGCCCATCCGACACCTACAAGCAGCAGGAGTAACCCTCCCACTGAACACGGCTCTGTGGTGCCATGCTTCATCCCCCCAGGGTTTTCCAGCCAAAACAGGAGGCAGGGAAGGAATGGATGTGAAGTTGCCTGGTGCAAGGGGAAACTGGAAGCAGAGGGCTGCACAGCAGAGGCAGGAACACATCCCATCTGAGAATGGCAACAGGGACACAACAGGATGAGGATGCTAAGTCAGGAAAGATGCTGAGCAGGAAAGATGCTGAGCCAGGAAAGGAATGCTGAGCCGATGCCATTTGCTGCAGCAAGGACAACTAAAGGGTTAACCCAATATTTCATCGGCTTCCTCCCTCGTAGCATACATTATCTTTTTGACTGTGTAATATGATGCAAAGTTTTTTAAATGATACAATTGTATTCTATTATATTCCCCTCTTCAGGGAGATTTTAGGCTCATTTTTTGCATGAATGATACCGGCTTGTTGCATTTCAATGCTGACACAGAGAGCTCTGTAGGCACACACCGCGGAGAGGGTTATAGCAAGTGCACGGATAAATGCAAAAACATATGGCAACATGAGGAAACTCTACATTTTTTATTATATAAAAGCAGAACTCGTGTTCCCAGATACAGTGCGCAGGATCTGAAAGATGGAGTCACCGTCTCCTTCAGATGGATTTTTATAGGATTTGCTTAAAATAAAATCTAAGCAGGGATTCTGTGCAAATTTTTCCCCTTTGGAGGATTGAACAGTGAATCAAATTTTGCCTGATCCACAGATGAAAATCAGTCTGGGGGTTTCTTCTCTGGGTCCCCAGTGAGCATTTGTCCAGCTTAAGTGAATTTAGAATAATCTCAGCTCCAATGAGGCCCCAGGTGCGGAGCTGGGCAGGGAGCAGGGATGGAGCCTTGCACAGCCCGGCATGGGGCAGCCAGGCTGCCCAGCCCAGAAATCACCAAAGAGAAGCCAAAGCCTCCTCCTCTTCCTCACCACAGGGATGGATTCAGCCCTGACAGCCCCACAGGATGGACAGAGTGTCTACACCAGCATTTCCCAGCCCCCAGCCCCCATCAGCAGCAAGGCTGAGGGGCTCCGTGGGAATGGGGCTTCCGTGGTGGCACATTCCCAATCTGGGGCCAAAGCCAGCATGGGGAAGCTATCCCAGGAGAAAAGGGGCTGCTGCTGGCACCCTGGAGCAAGGCAGAGAAGAAATGCCATGTATCCCCTCTCAGGCATTGCTTTTTCTCCCTCCTCTCCTGCCTGTTCCCAGCCCTGTCCCCCTGGACACCCTCAAGACCACACACAGCCCCATGTCCACATTCCCCTGTCTGGAGGAGGCCATGGGAAGGTCCTGCAGGGTCTGCTCACAGTTCCTCACTTGCTCTGAGCCTCTCCCTCCACTCATCCTTCCCCACACCTGTCCCAGCCCATCTGCCCAGGTTGGGGGTCTCCTCCTCGGGGTCCCCACCCCGCGGTGTTCTGGGGGAAGGACGCTCTGAAGGCTGCCTGGCTGCTGGCGAAGGTCTTAAAAGAAATTATAGCCTGCATAAAAATATTCACTCCAGCCAAGGGCCTTAAACCATTCCCCTGAGCATTGAACAGTGACTGAAAGTGTATTACTGTGCACTTAAGGTTACTGCAGTAACCCAAGGTCAGACAGCGGCACGGTATATCCAGGAGACTCACGATGGATTTGCTTCAGTGCTGGACTGGGAAGGCAGAGCCTCCACCAGGCTCTGGAATTTAACTCAATATTCAATTTACCCTGGAATCAATTTTGATGGAGTACAATTCCCATTTATAATCCCAGGTTATTGCCAGCACTGGCGTTTGATTAGACACCAGCAGACCCGGGCCAAATGCATCCCTTGTCCCCCCATTCCCTGGGAGCTGCTGGAGCCCACCCACCCTGGCATCTGCAGCCCTTGGAAGGACCAGACTCCCAGCACAGGAGGCTCTCTGAGACCCCCAGGTGCATCCAGCCCTCCCAGGCCTTCCCTCCCTCCTGGAATCTCCTGTCCCACTGCACCGCTCCATGTTTAGAGATGACAGGGAAGGGCAGAAGAGCTGTAATATTTCTCTCTTAACTTTAAGCTCCCATGAATTTAGAACTCTTTTTCTCTGAGGGGCTAATTATATAATTTCAATGTTTACTCAGTGCAGACGGATTTTGTGAGATGGTGCCCCAGGGACACAGGAGCTGGATTTAAACCCTGGGAAGCGAGCACTGGATGGCTTTACGGCACGGCTCACATCACAACCTGCTGCTCTTCCTTTGCTGGGCAGGGGAATCTGCTGCTGCTTTTCCCTTGGCTGCCTTTGGTTATTGGTCATTGATGGCTCATTTCCCCACTGCTGCTTCAAAGACAAACACAGGGCTGGGTGCTGCCTGTGCCACACAGCTCTGCCCTGGAGCCTCCCAGGGCAAACTGGGAACACTGCTCACATCCTCCCTGCCCAAACTGCTCCATTTCTGCACTTCCAAGTGGCACCAGCCCATGGCTGGAGACCTCCCAGCTGCCCCAGTGAGGGTTTGGTGGTGCTGGTGGCCCAAGAGCCCCTCGGTATGACAGGCAGCTCTGCACCCCCTTCTCTTGCTGTGCCCACAGCCAACTCCCCCTGCCCCTGAGCGAGGCTCTGCTGCGCTCCAAGGACGGCCAGGGGGAGGAAGGACCAGCCTGGGCACTCCTGGCACAGAGGAGGTTCCTTCTGCTGAGCCCAGCTCCAAGCCCAGATGTCCAGGAGCATCTCCTGGGCGTCCCTGTGGAGTGCCCATGGCGAGGGGCCTCAGCCAGCCTTGGGACACGTCCCCCCAACCCCAATTCCAGCGTGCAGGAATCACCCTGCTGCTCCCAGAGCTGCCCAGGCACCACCCTAACAGCCCAGAGCTCCACCCTGCACAGGAGGAGATGTCACCAGACTCCAGCCTTCTTCCCCTTCCCCTTGGGAGCGTGTTCCTCATAATTACAGCACCGGAGAAGCCGTTTTTGCCTCTCACTATTAACAGCAATTTATATTTAAGATATTTAGGCTTCCTGGGTCAGAAATGGAAATTATTCTGCTCCCAGCTCAACCTTAAAGTTACAATTGTGCTTAGGAGCTGGATGCTGAATACAAAAGGGAAAGATTTTGAACTGCAGCTAATTTAACACAACAAAAAATTACAGTATGGGGAAAACTTCCCCACTCCTGTGGAAGCAGGAAGCAGATTATCCATTTACAGAGTTCACCATTCCCCAGCCATGAGCTGTCCCTTTAACCACTGCTAAATTGTTTTCTGACAGCCCTCGCTGCAATTTTATCCCCTGACATTTGATTTACATATGATCTTTAAGCACCAGCACTGCTGTAATAGCTATTTGGTTAATATTCAAATCAGTCCGTGATGTCACATACCTTGATAGGTCATTTCACTGCGGCTTGGCAAAATGCATGTAAAAATAAATGTAGAACTAATGAAATAAACTGATTAAGGGGAGAAATCAATCGCTTTACTGCTGTAGTGAAGATCCAGCAGTTAATTTAGCATGGATCTGCAAGGGTGCACGTTAATAGAACAGGCTCTCATCTAATTGGTGCCACAGTAAATGAAATACAGTAATATTCCATGATGCATTGGAAGAGTTCACTTCATTTTCTCTGCTCTTTCCTGAGAACTGTTTACAGCACAATGGATTTCATGGGTTTATTTATTTATTTGCCTGGCTCAGGAGGCAGAACCTGGCTGATCCCCGTTAACCCCCCCAAGCTGGCAAGTGCAACCACCTCCTTACAATAACTTCTTTAATCAAGACTGGCAGGGCAGGGGAGCAGCTGGGTTTGTTTGTTCAGAGCTTTGTGAAGTTTTTCCCTTCCCTGCTGGGAGCTGCTGCCCTGCAGACAGAGGCACAAGGATGTCCTGGGAGCCCCCAGGGTCTCACTTTGCCCACCTTTATGGCATTGACACTTCCCAACCCAGCCCAAAACACCAGGGGGACCCAAAACTGACCCAAAACAGAGCTGGGAAAGGGGCTGGAGAGTGACTCCTGTGAGGAGCAGCTGTGGGGGGTCACCCTGGAGAAAAGGAGGCTCAGGGGGGACCTTCTGGCTCTGCACAACTCCCTGACAGGAGGGGACAGCTGGGGGGATCGGGCTCTGCTCCCAGGGAACAGGAACAGGAGGAGAGGGAACAGCATCAAACTGTGCCAGGGTACGGTCAGGTTGGACATCAGGAGGAATTTCCTCATGGAAAGAGTGCTTGGGGCTTGGAAGGGGCTGCCCAGTGAGATTTGGAGTCCCCATCCCTGGAGGTGTCCAAGGAAGGCCTGGATGTGGCACTCAGTGCTCTGGGCTGGTGACAAGGAGATGATCAGTCACAGGTTAGGCTCACTCTCAAATGTCATTTCCAAACCTAAATGATTCTGGGATTCTGTGATCCAGCAGTTCCAAAGCAGAGGCTGGGGCCAGCTGGTGGCATTCCCTGAGGAAGGATGTCCCTGCATCCCACAGCTCCCCCAGCACCCCAAACACAAGGGTGCTGCACCCCAGGGCTGTCCTGTCCCCAGCTCACCCCCTGCCCACAGGGATGAGACAGAAGAAACTTGGGGAAAAGTTGTAGTACCCCAGGAAACTCTGGAGGCTGTGGGAATTTCCCAGCCAGTTGATCCATACACACTGCCCTGTTCATTACAGCTGCCAAAAATATGCAAAAAGTCCCATCTGGTCCCACCAGGTCTGAGCCTGAGCTCTAATCTGGAGGAATCACTTGACTGACTAATTACCACACCCCTTTCCTCCTAATTGAAGGTCAACACATTAAGGATGAGTTACCACATCAAGTATAACAGC
The DNA here is from genome assembly GCF_030490865.1 of Poecile atricapillus. Classification (NCBI taxonomy): domain Eukaryota; kingdom Metazoa; phylum Chordata; class Aves; order Passeriformes; family Paridae; genus Poecile; species Poecile atricapillus. Next base: position 4,987,754 of record NC_081264.1, read on the forward strand.
AAATGATAAATATTTGAGAAATGCCACCTTGGAGCAGCCTGAACTCCCTAATCCATGCTGAGCATGAGGGGGAAAGAGCAGCAACTTGTTCCAAGACCTGGGGTCTGTGCCAGTGCCCACTCTGCCACCAGAGACCCCTGCCCTCTCTAAAATTATTTAGCTGTATTAAAAAGAATAAAAAAAAAAGGAAAAATGATCTATACAAAAGCTTTGCATAAAAAAGTGATCAATGCAAATTCCTCAGAGAAAATTGCACCAACAGATGGAATCAACCCATTCCCAGCAAATGCCTCTGGCTGTGCAGATGGTAATTATAGGATGTATGTAAATATGGGAGCGCCAGGAAGCACAGCAACACGCACTGCTGAGCCTGGGCGTTCGGGGGGATGCCTGTCCCGGCCCTTCCCGGGCCTTGGGCAAGGGGAAAACAGGATTTGGAAAGGTTTTGGGCTCTGCTCCCTCTGCCCTGCAGCTCCAGCTGCTGAAAGCAGCCCCGAAGGCGGCGTTGTGCCTGAGCCGGGGGGCCAAGTGGGGATGGATTCTGCCCATTCCCAAGAGGTGAATGGGCTCATCCCCAGCTCATTGCAGGCCCCAGCACAGCCTGGGAATGCTGCCCATTCCAGAGCCCCACTGCCACTGTTCCTCAGCCCAGGACGGGCACTGAGGGCATCTGGGCCCCTCCAGCTCCATCAGCTGCTCCCTACCACACATCCCCTCCCTCATCCCCCTGTGCCAGCCCTCCCCTCACAGGGCTCCTGGGTGGGAAGATTCCCCCCCCCCACCCCATTTTTCCAGTGTGATTTCAAGGACTATTTCCAAGGCTACTGTATTTTTATTTTATGTTGCTGTTGACTCTGTTGTTTTGGTTTTTCCCCTCTTCTGAGAAAAGTGCTTGCAGAGAGTCTGTGGTAAAATGTTAATTGGAGCCAAGTAATTAGACAAAGATAGTTAGTGATCTCTCCCAAGCAATCAGCTTTTGGTGCTTTGTTTTAGTGCTGTAATAATTACCATCATTCCACAAAGTGCTTTGGAATTGACAGGAGGGATCCACGTTCAGCCCAACACCTCCCCTGGGAGTGATGGGGTGGGGGACCCAGCTCCAGGGGACCCTGCCTGCAGTCACAGACACCCTCTCCTTGTCCCCCCCAGCCCCTGCTGCTCAGGGCACAGCTCCAGGCACCTTTTCCTCCATCCTGCAGTCTCAGGGGCTGTGCCAGGCTCTCTCTGGCTCAGCAGCACATTCCAGATCAGCTCCCTGGGATCAGATCCTGTTCACACTCGCAAAACTAGATCTGGATTTATTGCTGCCTTTAAAACAAACAGAGAAACTGTGCCATAAAGTTCCAAACAGCCAAGGCCTCTTTCTGTTGCCTCCACCCCTGAAAATGAAGGGCTTCAGGGGTGAGACAGGCCCATCAGGGCACCTCCTGGTGCATGTATGTGATGGGCTGGCCCCACCGGAGCCCCCAGCCCAGCCCTGCTCCGAGGGGGTGATGAGTGTCCTCACTCAGCAGCAGCTTTTTGTCTGGATTCAGATTTTCCAGTGTTTAAAAACCTTTTAGAATTTAAACACCACCCCAACCTAAGTGATGGGCTGGTTGAGGATATCTCAGCCTGGGAGAAGGGAATGGTTCTGAGCCTGCTGCTCTCCGGATTCAACAGGCACTGACTGGAGCAGTAACACAGACCCAGCAGGCAGCTCCTCCAAGAAGGAATTTTCCCAGCAGAAAATCATCAGGAGGTGACTTCCTGCACATAGAAACGTGCCTGGAATTGCCTTCACTCTTGCTGCACGGGGGCTCTGGGTGAGGGAAGTCCCTACAGCCTCCTTATGCAAATAGCCCAGCCCATACAGCCACAGGTGCCAGATTCCCACTGGACACGTGTCTGGAAAAGTCTGTGGGATGGGGAGATGGGACCCTCCCCTCGAAGATGGGGTCCCTCCCCACCAGGGACTCAGCACTCTGGGATCATTCCTGCTGCCAGACCCACTCCAGTCCCGGAGCCAGGGATGCTGGAAGTGTGTTATGACTGCAGCCAGCCCAGCCTCCCCCAGCCCTGTCTGAGCTGCTCCAAACAGGGTCCAGGTTAATGGAGGTAACCCAGCAACACTGGGAAAATAAATGCTTTCCTTATGACGCAGTGCTGGGAGAACCAGGAGAAGGGAGAGGGCTCCTGACACGGTGCCCTGGAGAGCAGCCTCCATGGAGAGCAGAGTGAGCCCTCTGCCAGCCCTGGCACCCACCCCAGGAGCACCCAGCCTCTCCAGGATCCCAGGGAGAGGAGCTCCTGCCCACCCTCAGGGCTGGGAGCAAGTGACCTCCCCCACCAGGCACTCCTGGCTCACCCCCTCCAAACCCCTTTTCCCCACCTTGATTTAAGCCCAGCTCATCAAACAGCATCCTACAGCCATCCCCACAGGGCCACACGGGACAGCCCCGTGCTGGGAACCTGGGAATTTCACCACACAGGAGTGTTGTACACGAGGAGCACAAAGGCAGCCGTGCTTGTACATCCCTCCCCTGTGTTTCACACATCAGCTTTCTATCTTTTCATCAGAAACTGCAGACAGATTTTCTCAGCGTGAGAACTGCCATGGAAATTGAAAGACTGTACAGCAAACATTTTTTTCCTTGATGCCCTGTCTAATTGAGCTGCCTTTGATTTTATTAATCTGTTTTTATTAATATCCTGAAGGCAACAGGGGAAAAAAAAAAAAAAAGAAAGCCTTTGCTTTCTGAACTGGCTGGTGCTGCTGGTGTTCTGTCTTATTAAACAGGGTGATTCTATGGTATCTAGGACAGAGCATCCACCTTTCTGAAGGAAAGCAATGAGCCTGAGTGCTCTCTGAGACTGGGAGAATTGGGATTGTTCAGCCTGGAGAAGAGAAGTCTTTGGAGTGACCTAATTTCAGCCTTCCAGTGCCTGAAGGGAGCCTAAAAGGAAGGTGGAGGGAGACTATTGCCAAGGGCCTGGAGTGACAGGAAAAGGGGGAATGGCTTCGCGCTGACAGGGAGTGGGTTTAGACTGGATATTCAAATGAAATGCTGCCCTGTGAGGGTGGGGAGGCCCTGGCACAGCCAGAGAAGCTGTGGCTGCCCCATCCTTGGAAGTGTCCAAGGAGAGCTTGGAGCAACCTGGGATAACAGAAGGTATCCCTGCCCATGGGATGAACTTTAAGATGCTTTCCAAGCCAAACTAATCCACAATTCTCTCCTTATGTGATGTGGGGCCAAAAGCCATCTGCTGCCACCAGCAGCAGGAGATGCTGGGAGAGGTGCTGTGGATTCCCCCAGGCTCTGGGCTCACCCTGACAGGAGGAGCACGAGCAGGACTCGCAGCTGCTGAGCTGGGTTTTACTGGTGAGCTGTGCTGTAACAGCCTGTGCGGGGTTATTGATGTTCACTCCCCGTAAAATGCACTGACACGGGATATTGCGTGGTCAATAGGTCTTTGGGGTTTTTCCAGTGGTATTAAATATCATTTTAAATGATGTGCCCCTGTACCTTATTAGTTGTTCCCATGGCAGAGCACAAGAAGGTGCGTGGGAAGCTCTGGAGGTGGGCACAGAGTGGCCACAGGGCTGGGGAAGGGCAGGAACCTGGAGAAGGACGGGACCTCGCTGGGAACTGCACGGGCAGGGTGTGGAGTGCCCAGCAGGGAACACACAGGGGCAGTGCCAGCTGCTGGGGCCAGCCCCACACTGTGCTTGCAGGGAATGTCACCCAGGTTCCCTCTCCTCCAGCCCTGCAGTGATGTCTCACCACCCCAGGATGAGAAATTGCAGAGCTCTGGGCTAGAAAGTTCTCACCCTCCTCCTACAGCTTTCCCTGCACTATTCCTTCTCTCCAGTCCCCGCAGCAGCACAAACCCACCCTGGAGCCATTTCCCACCCAGCAGAACCCCCCAAAGCCCAGCACAGACCCCTCCTCAGCAGGACAGGCAGCAGCACCAAGCTGAAGGCAGCGGGCAGTGCCAGGGAAATGGCACTGGAAGTGCCCAAGAGCTCCCTGCCATAGGAAAGCAGGAACTGAAATGAGTCACATCCCCTTCGTCCCTGTACCAGGACGCTCCTCCAGCACTTTCTTGCAAAGTTTGGGAGGCCAGGAAGAGTGTTTGATTATCTGATTTGAAATACAGCCCTCCAAAGAGCCCTCCCTATTGAAGAAACCATAAAAAGCAGATCTTTCCTAATGTCACTCTTTCCCCGCTGCTCCTCGGAGCCGCTGAGCGCTGCCATTCATCACCCGCGCGACACTTTCATAATGTAGTCCCAGATAATGGCACACCTTCCAACTTTCCAGAATTGGCTGTCAGGGAAATCGAAGGAGACAAGTGTGAGATACGGGAGCAGGACTCCTTGGTGGATACGAGGGAACGCAGCCCCCCCGGCCAGCCCAGCCCGCTGAGCCGCAGCCACGGGGGTCCCAGGGAGGGGACACAGCTGTGGGGACGTGTGGGGCACAGAGGGGGCTCTCAGCTCAGCCCCGAGCTCTTGGTGATGTCTCACCACCTCCAGAAATCACAGAGCACTGGTGTCACCAGCACTGCTGAGGAACTGGAAGTGTTTGACTGGAGGAGCTGTGGCTGCCCCATCCCTGGAAGTGTCCAAGGTTGGGTTATCCCAGGAACAGCCTGGGATAGTGGAAGATGTCCCTGCCCATGACAGGGGTGGGATGGGATGAGATTTTAATTCCTTTCCAACCCAGACTGCTCCAGACTTCTACAATTCTAACACCCCTGCAAGGCAACACCCCCATTCCTACCTTCTTCCTTCCTACCACTTCCCTCCCTGACTCCCAGCTCCCTTCCCAGCATTCCCAAGCCAATTCAGCTCTCCCTGATCAATGGTCCAGGTTTTCCTGCTTTTTTTTTAGCCACTGCCTCTCCAGGTGTGCATATGCATTTCCTGACTTGTCAGCTCATCTTGCCTTGGGGGTTTCTAACAGTTTATTCTACCTTTTTTTTGGCCTTTTCAAGTAGAACTGAGTGCACGAGGGCTGAGGGACTGCAGACAAATTGGGAACGAAAATCTGCATCTCCACACCTGTATTTTAACAAGCCCCTCAAAAGCTGCTGCAATGAGCCCTGTTCTGTGCCCAGGCACGGGAGGGGAGGGCAGGGGGACCTGGCCAGCACAAGGCCACTGGTCCCAGCCAGAGCTGGGCGAGTCCATCAAAGGAAAAAGCCCAGCAGAGCTCCCCACTCGCAGGAGGTACCACAGCCCACAAAGCTGGAGCTCCCAGGTTTTGCTGGTTTGCTAAAAAATTATAAATTATAAACACCCTGCTCCTCACAGCCATGTGCTGACACCTCAGGTACACGCTGCTCCTGGGGCTCACACACCTCAGATGGAAACCCAGCACATTTTTCTCTTTAAAGGCTGAAACTGCAACTTCAAGCTTCTTTTTTTCTTGCCTGCCCTTTGCTCCAAAAACTCACGGGTACATTTATGGCAGAGCCAACACCATTAACAATGTGCCTTCAGTGGCACTGCTCGGGCATACAGACTCCAAAAGCCAAGAGTTTCAGACAATCACCTTTTGCTTCAGCAAATGCTCAAAAGAAGCCTTAAAACCAGTTAAATACTTGGAGTATTAGTTTAAAAAGACCCTGAGGCTCAGCACTCACCTGCAAACACACGTATCTTCTTCTCCTATTAAAAATCATGCCTTTATTGTAAAAACCTCAGAGCTGCCAGCAGCAGTCCTTGGGCATCCATGAGCCAGGCTCCCCTTCCAGAGCTGTGTTTCCGCCTCTGCTCTGATGCCTGATTCCCTCCTGCTGCTGTTCCTTAGGCTGAAGGAACTGCCTTCAACTGGTGTTTGAAGTCATCAAGAGGATGATGATGATGATGATGATGATGATGAGAAGTGGCACAAGTGAGATGATGCCACACTTGGGGGCTGTCACTGGCTCCTGGGCACGTGCCCTGCGTGGTGGTGGTGGTGGTGCAAGGCTTGCACATTTTGGGCTGGTTTGCACCTCCCAGGGCTCAGCATGCTCAGAAGGGAAGAGAAAGTGAACGCTGCCAGTTGGGTGCCTTATCTTTGTCTTCAAATTAATATGATTTTGTCAGGTTTATGAAAAATAATATAGCATGTTATTTTTCATAAGCCTGACTGATATCTCCATTTCCCATGGTTCAGCTCAGGCCATAAACATGACCCTGCTTGAGTGATTTCACCTTCTCCATTGAGCAGGGAGCCTCGGCAGCACTCAGACCAAGGTCCTGACTGATTATCGACAAATTAAAAATATAAGCTATTGACCAGACACTGAGATAGAGTCCCTGAGCCGGTGCCCGGAATCTCAATGAGGGTATTGAAGTGGTGCTGATCGATACCGCAGCCACAGCCCCGCCGGCCGCATGCATAATGCGGGAGGGTGGGGGTTTAAGTAAATAGTTGTTCCGATTAATGGGGGTGCTGGGAGGCGCAGCCCGACGGATTCCTCAGGGAGGCGAGAAAGGCAGCGGGCACCGGCAGCACCTTCACCTCCTGAGCCACAGGCTGCAGCAGGGATGGGGATGGGGCGTGTGGGGCCCTACCAAGATATCGCTGAGGGGGTGCTTGTCCCTTCCATATGGCCCTGGGAGCGTTTCTTGCCATCCATGGCCAGCCAGCAGCGGGCAGGGCTTTGCAGCACCAGCAGATGGGCGCTGGTGGCCTCAAATTCCATCAGCACTTGTTCACCCGGGCACGGCTGGCCCCCGTGGGGAGCTCGGCACAGCTTCCCCGTGTCTGCCCTGCGTCTGCTCCCGGCTCCCACCCAGTGCAGGCATCCTTTGTTTGCTGCTGAAGTGATGGCTTGGCTGTCCTGCTAATTCTCGGTGACATTTATATTCCTTTAATCGATATGAATTATCTTTCGTCCCAAGTCAACAAGCCCCATTTTTTTGTTCCTTACCCATCGGTTTGGTGACAGAGGGTGCCTTATTCTGATGGTGGCACCACCAGATACCTCCCACTGGCCTCGTTCTCCCCAGCTCTCCATCTCCAAAGTTCCCTTTTCCTTCAGCCCCTCTTCCCGCTGCGGGGATACCGGGATCGGGGAGCCAGCAGAGCATCACGGAGCAGCCCAGCTCCGCTCCTCAAGAGTTAAACTGTGCTCGGCAGCAGCAGCAGCAGCAGCAGCGTTTCCTGGCAGCACCGGCGGCAGCTCCGCGCAGCGAGGCCCCGAGCGCGGCCTCTGGGGACGGCGCCGATCACATCGCTGCCTGCATGTTTGAAAACACCGATGTCAGCGAGGCGGCTGCCGGCAGCTCGCTGGCTTTCCTGGCACTGCTGATGGACAGGGTCAGATCCCAGCAGCTGTTGGGAAGGAAGAGGCGCACTCAGCAGCTGTGCGGAGTGATAGAAACCTCCCGTGATGGTGCCAGCCGCGGTACCGGGCGGCTCCATCCCGGCCCTGCTTTTGGGAGAGATGCTGTGCCGGCTCAGCATCCCCCAGCCCCGGTTTTTGGGAGAGATGCTGTGCCGGCTCAGCATCCCCCTGCCCCTGTTTTGGGAGAGATGCTGTGTGGGCTCAGCATCCCCCAGCCCCGTTTTTTGGGAGAGATGCTGTGCCGGCTCAGCATCCCCCTGCCCCTGTTTTGGGAGAGACGCTGTGCCGGTTCAGCATCCCCCTGCCGCTGTTTTGGGAGAGATGCTGTGCCGGTTCAGCATCCCCCTGCCCCTGTTTTGGGAGAGACGCTGTGCCGGTTCAGCATCCCCCTGCCGCTGTTTTGGGAGAGATGCTGTGCCAGTTCAGCATCCCCCAGCGGAGGAAGCAGTGCCAGCTGCCGAGGCTGGGCACGGGACACGGGGTGACACCGCTGTGGTGTGGCTCTGAGCAGACCCACTAGGGGTTGTGGCTGATTTGGGCTGGATTTGGCACTGGGCGGTGCCTGTTCTGGTGCTGCCTCCCTCGATGCCTCTTGCCGTGTCCGAAGCCCCAGCGATGCAGGAACCACCGAGCCCACCCCGAGCCTGAGCGCAGCCTCCGGTCCCTCTCCGAGGAGCAAACACGTGCGAGGAGTGACCTTTGTTGTCCCAAAATTCCAGTTTCTGGAGCCCTGTGAATCTCAACCTGCACTGGTTTTATGGGAGTGAGTTTCCAGCCCTTTTACTGCACAGAAATGTTTAGAAATATTCAAGGAAAAAAAAAAAATCCAAACAAACCTCCACAAAAATAAAAACAAAACTGCTGTTAATTTTTAATATCATTGTCTTTGAGGCAGGATTGTGATAGCTGAGCTGCCTCCCGGTGATTTAACGCTTGGAGCTGGCGCTGGACTAACACGGGAGCGTGCAGACACAAACCGGGAGCGTGCAGACACCTGCACGCCGTGTTTTGCACAGGTTCCCATTTGAGGCACGGATTCCTCTCCCAGCCCAGCTCGCTCCGCTGATGGCTTCCTCGGAGTGCACGAGTGCACGCAGTAATGATGTGGAATTATGCAGCAGGCAGCTAATCACAGCAGCACTGCTCGGGGGCGGGGGCACGGCTGGAGCAGCCCCCCCGTTTTATGGAGCGCCGGGCTGCAGTTCCAGCACTGAGGGAAGCTTTAAGCAGGGAGCAGCTACTAACAGATTCATTTAACTTGCTCCAGAGCAACTATAAAAAATCAATTTAGTTCACCAGGCGGCTTGAACTGATGCCAGTGGCAGGGAGCGTCTCCCAGCTGAGAGCTCTCCAGCTCTGAAGCACCGCCGGGATATTGCAGGGCTGATTCAGCAGCAGGTGATGATACAGAGCCTTGGCTCTGTATCTCTAGGAAGGCAGAAGCTGCCGGCTGCCACAGGGTCCAGACACAGAATCCCAGAGTCATTTGGGTTGGAAAAGACCTCCAAGTCCAACCCGTGACCCATCCCCTCCTTGTCACCCAGCTCTGAGTGCCACGTCCAGGCATTCCTTAGGCACCTCCAGGGATGAGGACATGGGGAGCCTGGGCTTTAGAACCAGGCAAACATCCACAGAGAGAGGTTTGTGCTGGGTGGGCTGGTGCCAGCGCCCACCTCTGTCAGGCAGGTCGCTGTCCCTGCCAGTCCCCGCAGCCGGGAGCCAGCGGAGCGAGAGTGTTCTCAGTGACCTCTTAGTGCTGGCGGCCGGGGCTCTGCGGGAAAATCAGCCCAACCTTTCCTGCTCTCCCTTCGTGATGAAGACCTTCTCTTTAGCCTTGTATTTTCAGAGCCCTGAGGAAATCTCGGGAGTTATTATCAGCCTGGAAATGGAAGCGCTGGCAGAGCGATCCCTGCCCTCCCAGCCGCGCTGGGCCGGGTGTGGCATCTCGCTGGGAGCGCAGCTCCTCGCCTTCGGACCCCACCGAGGCTGCCTGCCCTGACATTTCCGTGTGCGGGATCAAACGGCAGGAGCGCTGAGCCCTCCATTCTGGTGCTGATGCGAAGCTCTGGCGTTGCACCATGAAATATTCATCGTGCCCCGTCCTGCTCTCCCTCTGCTCCGGCTGTGCCTGGCGCTGGCCCCGGTGCCGCGGCAGCAGCCGGAGCTGAGCGCTTGGAGCTGTCCTGGCAGATGCAGAGAATCACCCGGCTGTGCTCCTTCCTCCGGCCGCAGGGTTCATTAGGAGAGCTCCCAGGGTGGATCTTGGTGCTGGCGGGCTGGCCCGGCCAGCACCTGCCTGAAGGAACCACTTAAAATCCTCATTAAATCCACTTCAGCGAGCAGCCAGAGGAAGGGGCAGCAATGCCAAGAGAGGGAGCATTTGCCTGGCACTTGTCAGCAGAGGAAAGGGAGCTGTTCGAATCGAGGGTTGGCAGAAGCCCACCTGGCCGGGGGGGGCATTCCAGCCCTGCAGCCTCAAGGAAATTCTGCACAGCAGCAGCTGGTCCCTGCTCTGCCTTCATGAGGTTCAGGGGGACCTGCCAGCCCCTGGCCTCAGCATCTGCATTTCTCTGGGTCTTTCACTGTTGAGCAGAACCCTGTGGGTCCTGTTTCTCCTCACAGTCACCGTGTCCAAATGTAGGGAATCAGGGCTGGGATGTTCAGCACCAGGCTCTGATCCCGGGCTCTGCATCACTGATATCTGCCAGGGAAGGGCAACGTGGAGCAAAACCCTCCCGGGCTCCCATTAGAACTGCTTCATCACATGGAGGGGAAAACCGGATTTGGGGCAGGGAAGGGGCTGCAGGAGGGAAGGTGAATCCCTCCTGGCATTTCACCGTGGGCCAGCAATGGGATAATGGAGCTTCCTCACTCAGCAAAGCCTGAGCGAGCCCCTGGGACAGCACACCTGGGCACGGCGAGATGATCCCACCTACTCATGCTACAGTTAAGAGGCAAAAATAGCGAGGGATGAGGAAAGGAGGTTTTTCAGGAATGCATTAAGCTGAGCGGGTGAGAAAAGGAGTGGGCGAGGGGCTCCTGTGAAACTCAAACGCTGCCTTTCGTGCACTTTCTAAATGTAGCTGCTCCTTCCCAACCCAAGTGACGCTTCTGTCTCTTACGTGGGTGGCGGCAACGGGAAGAGGGGAGACAGAGCCAACCCCTGGCCCCATCCCCATCTCCATCCCCATCCCTGTCCCTTCCCAAGGGGAAGTGTTCCAAGAGGACAGAGTTTGTCCATCCCACACCCAGTGGGGTGCCACGGCAGCAAGTGGCACGGGGCAAGCCCCCGGTGTTTGCCCCAGGGGGGAGACGCCTTGTCCCACTGCAGAGACGGTGGCACTGTGCAGCACAGCTGTAGCCTTGTGTCCAAACAGGCTCAGAGTGACCGTGACACCCAGAGGGTCACCTCCAGCCATGGGTGTCTCTGCTGCATCCTCCTTGCATGTCCTGTGCAGCTGAGAGCACAGAGAAACCTCAGGCTGCAGCTCCTGAGCCTGCAAGGGGGCATGTGAGACCACGGGAGCCGTGGCACTCACCATCCCCACCTGGGAACACCCACGGGAGCTGTGGGACTCGTTGTTCCTGCCTGGGAACACCCACGGGAGCCCTGCTGACAGCAGCTCCTCCAGGGCAGGGCCAGCAGAGCCTCCTGGCAGAGGACAGCCAGCAGAAGGAATCAGAAGGAAATTCGAGCAGCATTTGTATTCCCAGCAGCCCTGTTCTATTCAACTTTACTTTTAAATGTGTTCCTTAAGTTTCTTTTCTCCTCCTGAAAATTTTCCTACAGTGAAAAATAATGCAAAGCGCAGGCTGGAATGAGCGAGCGCCTTGCATCTCAATGACACCTTTAATGTGCCTGTGAATGGAAAGGCTCTTGCTCATTCTGTTCCTGTCCTTTGCATTTGGCTGATCTGGATGGAGCAAGGCAATCATTAAACCCAACTGATCCGGGTGCAGGAGCTGGAGCAGCACAGCCAGGCATGGACTTTGGTGACCAGGACCCACAGGCCAGGGTCTCCTTGGGGGCAGAGCCAGCTCCCACAGTCCTGAGGGATGGGTGGGGACAGACCCAGCACAGGACACCCCCAAAGACTGTCCCCCCCAGCGGTCCCTGCATTATTTTGGGTTGGGGTCAGCATCAGAGGTGCTCTGGGGATGCTGCTGTGCCCAAGCAGAGGGACAGAGACTGAGCCAAAGTGACAACCTGCACTACCTGGAAAGGGTCTCCTTCTCCCACCCCAGCTTTTCCTGCCCTCTCCTGCTCCTTCCCTGCTCTCTGCCAAGGATGGAGGGAAGGTCCAGAAGGTTTGGCCACAGCCTTGTCCTGGCTTGGAGGGTTGGAAGCTTCAGGGGAGGGCTGGGGTTTCCCTCCAGGTACCCCTTTTCTAGGGATCTGAGCTTTTCTTTCTTTCTTCTGGGACCCTTAGCCAGGCAAACCAGGTCATTCCATGACTCCCTGAGTTCCTGGGCTCCCAGCACTGGTGGAGCTGCAGCAGCTCCTCCAGAGGAGCCCACAAGCAATCTGAGCCAACACCAACTTGCAGCACCCTCGGGATAAAGATCCCAGAATGGCACATGGGTGAGAAAAGCTGGTGTTCCCCACACTCAGCATTGGGTTAATTAAGCCAGCACTGCTCTGAGCCTCAGCAGAGTTGTGTTATAAATAACTTGAGGACACAAGTGTCACTGTGGGTTACTCTCACGCAGCCAATGCGCTGGCCCAGGCTGCCACTGGCAGGGACACTCTGCTGCTAATTATTTTAGTTCTCAGCTGTTGTGCCTTTTTTTCTGTTTACATAATTAATTCTGTGAATTTTGTATTCTCACTTAAACCTGCGCTTTTTTTTATAGAGCAATCACTACTAAAAGATGAATTTTTTATAAGTTTGCCTTTGTTACCTTAAATTTTTTATAAACTTCTTACCCTTAAGGAATAATTCTTATAGCTGGCAATAAAGTATGTTAATTCCATTTGAAAAGGGAAATGTGTGTTTGTATTTTATTAAACACACACACACTGCCCAACTCTCTGCTCATGTGGGGTGTTTGGGGCATTGAGAGGTGTCCCAGGAGCCCTGAGGGGAGGGAAGGGAGCTGTGGTGACCCTTGAGTGTGGCTGTAGGGGAGCACTGTCAGTGCATGCCATGTCTGTACCAGCTGGGCATCCTGCTCCCACTGCCCTGCCCACCCTGGAGCTGTGGCTCTCTGAGCTGCCAGCCCAGCTCTGCCCAGTCTCAGGGTGTCTCCAGCAGCTCCTGTGGCACTGGGGGAGGCTGTGCTGAGCTCACAGCCAGGGCAGGGAGCAGCTCATGAACCCATCTCCATCACTGGAGCCTCAGCCGGCCGTGAGCTGTGCCAAAGGCCCTGTGAAAATCCCGTTTCCATGGGATGAACAGCAACTCGGATTTGTCTCAGCTCACTGGTTCGGCTGCCTGGGGCCAGCCGTGGGTGTCCCACGCTCCCTGACAGGGTGATGCAGGGTGGCAGCACAGGGGTGTCCCCAGCAGCTGTGACAGTGACGGCCAGGGCTCCCTGCCACCCGCTGCAGGTCACCTCTGCTCCCGCAGCCCTGCAAAGGTGGTGCTGGCAGTGCCACAGGCCATAGTGTGCCCTTCCCCTTCGCCACACAGACCCGCTGTTTGGGAATTAAAGCCCTTTTTCACTCTGAAAACGCTGCAGATTTTTATTCCTTGGGATGGTCACGTCAATACAGAACATCTGCAGAATTACTGAACGACACAAAACACGGATCTCGTGCGACCCGAGGGGCTGCGGCTCCGGCAGCGCGGGGTGTTGATGCCTCAGAAAGCACGAGCTACTGAAGGAGATAAAGAATGTTTTCCCCTTTGGACAAGTAACCAGCAGCGCCCTGACATGTCCTCAGGTGAAGGCTGCTTGTCTGAAGCAATCAAATAAACCAGCAAGCAGAGGGCAATCAGCAGGGACAAAGACGTGGACGTTCCCCCTCGGAAAGCACCAGAGCACAGGGATGGATGTAAAAGGCATCTGGACACAGACGCTGGGCTGGTCACTGCTCCACCCATGGAGCACGGCCACGGTGGCCCCAGCCCCAGAGGGGGATGTGTTCTGTGCTCTCCACACCCCAGGACACCGATCTGGGGACAGGCAGGGTGGGTGTGAGCTCAGCAGGGACTGGGTGAGGGTCCCGCCCCAAGGGCTGTGCTGCTGCTTCCCCGCACTCCCGAGGAAGATGATAATCGTGTGTGAGAGTCTCGCTGGGCTGGAGCCATGGACAGCAGGGCCTTCCTGACAGCCAAAGCGTGCCCGGCTTTGGGGCACCCCAGCTCCCAGGGCAAGCAGGAGCTGCTGGGTGCAAAGGGGGCAGCTGGGATCAGCTCACAGCCCACCCTCGCTCCTTTGCGCTGCATTCTCTGCACATGAAATGGTTTTCAGTTCTTTTGGCATCCTGCTTTCCCTGCTTGCATTTCTGCTGTTTGCTCTCAAAGAGGGATTGTAGCAATTAATGTTTGCAGAGCTGTGGGAAGAACTCCTTGCTTGCACCCACGCTCTGTTCTCACCCCGAGCCGGGGCCAGACCCCTGCCCTGCTGCAGCAGGACCACCCTGCCTTCTCCAGGTCACTCTAGAGGAGTTATCCACCTGCATCCATCTGGTTACATCCCATGCTAGGACCCTTAGGCTGGACTAGAAAAGAGCTCTTTGTTCTTCTCCAAACCTCTCTGTACGAGCAAAATCCTTGCCAGGGATGTGACTTACCTGGGGCAGCATCCCCAGGCTGCTCCAGGTCACCCCAAAATCCCAGGGGAAGTGGGAGCAGCCAGTCCTCAGCTCCCACATGGCCTCACACCATGACAGGACCAGGCTTTCTGCTGTCACCTGCTTCCCTTGCAAGGCCTTCTCAAACCAAACTGTGCCACAGCTCACATGCTGTGTCTCACATCCTGGTAAATGGTTTAGGGCAGAAAATGCCCGTGTCAGCCTCTGTCGAAGATGATCTATGACTGCTCAGCCTCACTCAGGCTCCTTGGGAGCAGATCAATGGGTTACTGGGGCTCCAGACTAATAAATAATAACAATGATAAAAATAAAATATAACTCATATTATAGGACAAATTCCTCACACTTAATAGAGGCTTTGCTGTCCGGCTTAATTAAAAGTGACACAAAAAGCCTCTTCTTTAACATTGACTCAAAGCTGGCTGCTTTCTCTTTTGGACAGAGGCCACGCTGTGGTGGTGGTGTGGCTGTGCCATCAGTGACATGCACTGGGGACACTGCTGCCCTCAGGTGCCACCGTGAACCCATCCAGATAGGGCTGAACTGGGAGAATACCCAGAACTGCACACACAGAGCACCAGCCCTGCAGCTGTAACTCACCCTGATTATTCCTCTGTGGGTGTGAGCATTAATGACCCAGGGATCAACACCAAGCACCATGGTTTGCTCACATCTGTCCCAGACTACTCATTAGCACCCTGAAAACCGTAATGAGCTCTTTCCTGGCTATTTAGGATCTCTGTGTACCTAAAGGGGTGCAAGCAAGAGGTCCCCAAATGTGTCTGCATCCTGACACTTTCCTGGAAGCAGTGTGATAAAAAGCTGGGAACTGCTCAGTTGAAGGCCATGGAGTCAGGAATATCTCTGCTCGAGGGTGTCTGAGAGCCCCAGACCTACTCCTGTAGATCAGACCTACTCTAGACCAGACCCAGCTCCTGGTGTTCCCTTTCCTGGAGCCAAGGGGTTCAGCAAGTCATCCTCAGCCAGGGCATTGTCAAAGTCAATGTCCCAGGTAAAATATGTCTGAGTCACAGAATCATGGGATCCTTTTGGCTGGAAAAGCTCTCTAAGATCATCGAGTCCATCCCACAGCACTGCCAATCCCACTAAACCATGTGCCCAAGTGCCACATCCACACACATGGCTTTTAAATCACTCTGGGTACAGTGACTCTGCCACTGCCCTGGGCAGCCTGTGCCAGGACTGGAAAATATTTTCAATCGAAAATTTTTTCCTAATATCCAGTCTAAACCTCTAAATCTCAATCCCACTGCTCTCTCCAGCTGCAAGTCACCTGCACTGGGGGCTACATGACCTGTCCAAAATTGTAGCAGTGACAGGGAAGGGAAGCTGTGCACACCTGATCTGTGTCTGGCCACTGCCACAGCTGGGATCCCAGAGAGCAGCACAATCCAAGCAGGAGCTTCAAACACCACTGGAAATCAGGAACCAGCTCATTTGAATCTTTATCTCTTTGATGGCTTCAGATCTGTATTAGCACAGGATGTTTTTAATGTCTCATCTGCAGTGTTTTGTTTTGCCTTTAATCAAACAAGGTGGGATAACCAGGAGGGATCTCGTGGCTCCCTCCCGCTGTGCCTCTGCAGCTCGATACTCACACACACCAAGGTTCAATTATTTGTTATACAGTGTCTAATATTTTCTATGGCAAACAGAGTTTTATTATCAGTTAATGTATTGATAAAAGAGTGGGAGTTAGTTGATTGAATATGTAATAAATACAGAAATATACTTGAACTATCGATTGCTGCAGTTGCTTACGTGCACTATTGATATCGCGGGTGCAGATTCGCCCTCAGACTGTTGAGTCATGAAACGCCCATCATCATCTTTAATAATAAAGGCTGACTATTTTTGAACACTTCACAAGAAAAAAAATCCATTTGCTAAATGGGTTTGTGCGTATTGCTGGGACTGCTCATGTGGAAAGTGTCAGAGAGGAGGAAAGGGAAAGGTGCCAGCTCTCCACGTGCCTGAGGAAATGCACGCTCCACTGGGAAACCCACATTATCCACCGTATCAGAGCCACAGCAAAGCGTTAATGAAAGCCCTTTGGATGCCAGAGTGGCAAAATCCACATCTCCATAATTTGGATATGTGGATGTGAGGGTTGTCTAAACAGGCTGGTGCCCCTCATCACTGGACCACAGTGGCTCTCAGCAGCACTGATGCATGGGTTGGCCACAAGTGGAAATTTTCACAATTTTCCATGTGACCCTAAAATTCAGAGAAGGAAAATAAGTGGGGACCCAGGCCTGGCTGCAGGAAGGACACCACATTCCAGCTCTGGACATTGCCTGCAGGGACTGCCCAGGTATCTGGCTGTTTCTCTACCCGTTGGCAGCTGGCAGAGGATCACCACTTCCAACAGGAGGGCTGCTTCCAGGTTTTTCCCAGGGTGTCCTGTCTGCCAAACACACAAGAACACTTGGGATCACAGCTGGAGTTTGTGTTTGTGGGGAATTGAGCAGCTGAAGTGGGTGGAGATGCACACATGGGTCCATCGAGCTCATTCCACCCTGAGCCATCCCCGGCCAGCACAGAGCTGGGGAGAAGCCACACCTTTGGAAAAGCCTTGTGTGAGTCGGAATGAGATGACCTTTAAGGTCCTTTCCAACCCAAAATCTTCTAGGATTCTATGCTTCTAGATCCCTCCACTCCTACCAGCAAACTGTGGTCACCCTCTTCTACCTGTGCAAAGGAGGTTAAAGGGTCTGAAGAGGATCACTTCCAAGACTCGGAATCTTCCTCTGGGAATTCCTGGACATCCCAACACACGTGGGGCCAGACACCCCAGCCCCATTCCCCCTTTGGCAGGGCTGGGTGTCAGCTGGCTGCTGTCCCTGGCTGCGTGTGCCGCCCGCGTTTGCGGCAAATGTAAATTCCTATTTAAATCACTTCTTTGACATTTCAGATCGGTAGCAGCACTTTGCAATTACCAGGGGATAAGAGTGCACACACGACAGGGAGCTTAGGTGACCTGCAGCAACCTGTTAAGTGCATTTACTTATTTGCAGAAAAGAGAGAGGCAGAGTAATGAACTGAAAAGCTCTGACGAGGAAAACTCATTGTCTCCCCGTGACTCCCAGATTAAACCCAGCCCCAACCGTGCTGGGCACGGCTCCCCGTGACCCTCCCCATTCCCGAAGCACTCTGCTCATCACCCCTCTCCTGATCCGTTAATCCCAAGGTCCTGGATGGCTGGGAAGCAATGGATTCCTCTCCCAATCGTGCGGACCCCGGGGCAGCGCTGCCAGAGACCCCCTCACTGGGCTGTGCTGTCCCTGTCCCTGTCCCCGTCCTCAGGGAGCCCTCCCAGAGACCCCCTGGCCAGGCAGGGCTGTCCCTGTCCTTGTCCCCGTCCCCAGGGAGCCCTCCCAGAGACCCCCTGGCCAGGCAGGGCTGTCCCTGTCCCTGTCCCCAGGGCAGCGCTGGCTCCGGGGCTGATTCCTAAGGTTACATCCCATGAAAGGTAGCTCTCAGTGGAAAGACGAGCCCGGCTCTTGAAATCCTATATCCCCCCACGTTCGGTGCACAGCTGCCCTTGTGTCTTTATTAACAGCCTCTCTCTGTGCTCCCGTTCTAAGGTTTCCTTTTGCCTCCCCACCCTAACCCCGCGCTCCGTCTCCCCCCTCGGAGCCCGTGTTCAATTAATGCCTAATCTCCATGACTCTCAGCCGGGAGGCGGATCAGTTACTGCCACCAAGAATGACTCCATTTACGGGGCTCTTTCAGCGGGCGCAATGTGATCCCGAGCCCATGACTTTCCCAGTCCATTCACAAAGTCCTTCAGACACCCCCCTCATTAAAAGGTCCCTCCTGTCTCCTTCGGCCCCACCTTACTGAGCACCGGAGAGGAGATGCTTGCACTGTGTGGAATTTCTCCCACACAAAGGCCGTCAAGCAGCTCCAGGGAGCACATCCCTCCTCTGCCAGCCGTGAGGCTCTGCTCAGAAGGTGGCAGCGGTCTGGAAGGTGGTGGCAAACCCCAAAACTCAGGGACCTGCTGGCCCAGCAGGGGCTGGCCCACTGAACCCCCAATGTGCTGCAAGGAACGGCTCAGAAGAGTGGAGTCAGCTCAAACATGCTTGGCAAAAATGGGAGGAGATGAAAGATTCCCAGATGCAGTCACAGCAGGGAAAGCTGCAGTGGGAACATGGTGGTCCCACAGTGTAATAAAGGAAAAGCCAAGGAGAGGGAAGGCAGACGGGATTTCCCCATCTCTGCTGTCAGAGGAGGCTGGGTGGAGGTGAGGACACCACAGGAGATTGAGCTGGTGTGGAAGAGGGAAGGAGGATGGCCCTGAGCCCACCAGCTCCCTCCCAGCTTGAAAAGATCCAAGGGACAGGGAAGATGGGATGCAGGAAAGGACACTGGGATCCCTGTGCCAGTTGAGCCTGGCATGGCCAAAGGAATGGTGTCATGGGAAGCAGTGCCCCAAACTGATCCCCCCTGCATTTTAGACAAGTCTGTGATGCAGTAGCCAAAATTCATTGCAAAGATGCTACTTAAATTATTGAGTTATTGGTCATAAACTGTTGGGAGTTGATTGATGATAAAACACCCGAGAGCAGGTGGGACTGAAGGATTTGTGTTGGCTGTGCTGTGCCAGCCTGGAGAGACCTGATGGGCACAGCCCTTGCTCCTGCATCCTCACCACTTCTAGTTTTAATTTAGCTTAAATGTTAATTGTCCAACTCACTGAATTTACATGTTTCTGGCCATCTATATTTGGCAGCTTGTTTGCATGACTGGAAACTCTTCTGACCTTTTACATCAAATAGATTTTGGATCCTGGGAAATCAGAGAATGAATTACGTTCATCAGAAATATTTTCACCCCATAGAAGCAACAAGGGCATCTCACCAGCCTTCCCCCAGCAGGAAGGCTCCGGGTTGGGAAAGGAGCAGAATTAATTCCAGGTAAATATTAGTGCTGGGTAAATGGTAAAAAGTGCAGAGAGTACTTTTTCAGGTTCAAAATATACCTTTGATTTGGCTGGATTGTTTAGCAAACCTCACGTATTGATTTGCAGGTTTAGAGGCTATTAAGAAAAATTCTCTGCCCAAGAACTTGAAACGAGTCAGAGTCTCTGAAACAGCACGTAAAGAGCAAAGAATCAGAGAGCCACACAATCATGGAATGGTTGGAAGGGAGCTTAAAACTCACTTTGTTCCACCCCCTTCCATGGTCTACCCACCTTTGTGAGTCAGTTATGAAATTATCTTTGCATTTGGGGGCAAAAAATAAATATTTAATTGTGGTAATAGCCATCATTTGCATTGAAATGTTTTTCTGAGCAAAAATTCCTCACTAAATGACACCAAAGGCTTTTGAGGATGATGAACTTATCCGAGAGCATTGCTTTCTGTGCTGCTGAACGTCCTCACCAGAAAAATGGCTAAATTTAGCAAATATTAAAAAAACCCAACACAAAACCCAACAGAAAATAAAAGATCTCTTTCCTCAGCTGCAATAAATACGTTGGGCAATAAAGAGGAGCGTGAGGCTGTGAGGAGTATTGTGGTTTGATATGTGGCAGAAAAGGCAGAAAGTAAATGAGGCATTTTTATACATCAAAAAATCCCCTAATTCTGGTGTGTTGCTTGTTCCTGGGCTATCCCTGGGCAGAGTCATTGTCACACACGGCTCCCTGCCCTGCACAGAGGTGCAGATTGGAGCCACCATCCAGGGAATGTCCCCTTTTCCTGGGGAGCTTTCTGGTGTCATTTATCCCACACATGGATACAATTCCTCCCTGAGACCAGGCTGCTCCCTGTTATTTTTTCTGTGCCAATAGAAGATGTTCCTCTAATCCTTTAAAATTTTGTCTCCCGTTTTCCCTCCCAAGGCAGTGCCTTATCCGTCTGGGTGCTGCTCACAGCCACAGGAAGCCCCAGCCTTTTCCCTTTGCCAGCTTTCTGAGCTGGTTTTTGATTTCTCACAATTTCCTTCCAGCCCTGAACACCAGTTTTATGCCTGCCCAGTCTGCTCCTCTGTGGAGATAAACCCATGACTTGATTTTCAAGTACATTTAGTGTCTAGACAGGGAACTGGATGCTTGGTGCTTCCCTCCCTGTTCCCTTGTTGGTTCAATGTCCCTTCAGGCACAAGGCACTTCCTAAATTCTTAAAAATTCTAAATCTCGTGCCACATCCACCCCACTGGTGTCCCAGAGCCTCTGGGCCATTCTTCTGCCAGACTTTCTTCTCACTCTACTCATAAATAGCCAGGGAGGGGAAAAAAAATAGATCTGTGGTGGGGTTTGACAAATGTAAAGGAGGAGGAGAAAAGGAACACCAGGAGCAGCCACCCAGGTGGGAGCAGCCAGCCCTGGGGGTCCCAGCAGCCCCTCTCACCCTCTGCAGCATCTCCAGGAGGAGCAGAGCTCTGCCCCTGTCTCGGGCATTCCCGGTGCAGGGATCCAGCACACATCCCTGGGAGATCCAGGACGCGTTCCCGCTCTCCATCCATACATCAGGACAACCCAATTAAGTCATTTACCGGGAGGACCTGGAGATGGCAGCAACATATAATCACAAACATAAGCAGTTTGTACATGGTAATTATATATTCTATTTTTTTTTTATCAGTGCAATACAGACAGAAGATTATTTTATGCTTGATATCATTCTAATTTTTGATCCATTTTCCCCCCAACTTAAAAAGGATTAAGATTTGGCTTCTGGTAATAAGTTTGGGAATGCCAACTCTGTAAGTATTGTGCAGCATTGTATTAAACTGATTATTAGGTACTTTTGCTTATTGTTAACACCACTCCTCTTCTCTGGGCCAGCATCTGAGACATTGGAAAGCAGATGGTTTGAATGGTCAAGCCGAAAGGCCAGAATATTTTTAAAGTCTGTTTTAAAATAAAACATGCTCTTGCTTTAAACTCCATCTGATAAAACAGAACGGGGTAGATCGGCAAGCAGAGAGGAAACGCCGTGCCTGGCTTTGATCATTTTCAAAAGGAATTGTCACGTGTGATTTTCCAGAAGATGAAGGCACCAGGTGAAACTATTTCATATCCCGAGACCTTTCCTCTGCTGAAGCAACATCTGCTTCTCATTTTCTGCAGGTCTGGAGGGCGGCCTGACCCCCCGGTGCCATCACTCCTGCCAGGGGTGTCAGCGGCTGGCTGAGGGTGGGAAGGAGGGTGGAGGGGAGATGATGAGGAGTTCACCCCCATCTGATCAGGGGTGGGAAGGCAGGGGGGTCTCTGCCAGCTCCTGGCACTGGCTCCTGGCAGGCAGGGTAGGGCAATTGTAACCCTTGGGAATGGGTGAAACCCAACTGCTTCCAGCGCCTGTTCCTCCCCAGGGACCCCAGGGAAGGCACTGGGGGGTGCAGAGGGGTCCTGGCACTGGAGACAGAGCAGCTCAGGCAGGAGGCTGTAAAGGGTATTTTACTTTCCTTCTCTGCTCTCCTGTTTTTTTCCTTTCTTCCCAGCATCCATCCCTGCACAGACCAATGACTCACCAGCTTCCCATCACTCAGCAGAGCCCACAGAAATGGGCAGAAGAGCTGGAAATGGGAAACAACTCCTTAGGGGGAAGGTGGCAGAGCCCCCCACGCCATCTCCCATGGGGCAGCCCATGGTCACATGCCCTCCCTGCCCCATGGGACATGTAGAGCCAGGGTGACACATTCCCACCCCTCTGGCAGTGAGGGAGAGGCTGGGATGCTGCACACAGATGTGGGGACCAGGGTCACCCTGCACATCCAGGGGTGGCAGGTCCCTTCTTCCCTATGTCCATGCCCCAAGGGTTGGTCCCACTTGTCCCAGCTGGGCTGTGACCCTGCCACAAGGATGTGCAGGATGCTCCCAAATCCCAAAAACGTGGCTATGACACAGCCCCCACCCATTTCAGCACCCCAGAGCACCCACCTAGAACCAGGCTATGATCAAAGCCAACATTAATTATAACTAGTTCCTTAATAGCTGAAAATAACTAATGCAAACTCTGTTTGGTGCCAGTAGGGAACAAGCCTGGAGTAAATGAGCTCATGGTTGGGAATCAAAGATTAACAGACTATCGAGGAGTAATTTCTTCTCCACATGAATTAGCAAATGGTGGGTAATTATTGTGGACAGAGCTAGACAGGTTCATTTGACTAGGTCAGTTAAGAAAAGCCTGGGATAATTAAATTGTCTCTAGAGCCAGAACAATGCTGGAGCTGAAAAAGACCCTTTCTTCCTTGCTTTTCCTCTTCTGGATAAATCATACGTGCCCTTAGTGTCGCTCTTGGGGACAGATCTGCCCTGGTAGAGGTGGTTTTTTGGTTTTTGGTTTGTCTGGTGACAGACTAAACTGATTTGGGGGTGGCTGAACCCAGGACCACAGCCAGCCAGATCCCAAAGGGAGTCCTGGTCGCCCTCCTCAGCCACAGGCGCAGCTCTCAGGGCCACCTTTTCCTTTTGCAGGGGGCTGGGCAGGGAGGTGACAGCCATCCTCCGCAGTGTGACAGGTGCTGGAGTCGGTGACACACTCAGCTTTGGCTGGCACAGAACCCCTTGCTTGTGCCCCCTCTGCCCAGGGCAGGACCTGGCCTGGTGGTGCTCAGCTTTTTGCCTTTCCCTGCAGACAGGGAGTGGGATAAGCTGTTTTCAGAAAGGCTGGGTGAGAGGCTGGAGTCAGTGGTCACTCACATGCCTGAAAGGAATAACCTCAGCGTCCCTTGGGAACCGACCCTGGAACAGGGAGAGCTCGGGAGGCTCCCGGCTCTGTTGTTTTCCCTGGACATTACCTGGATGTGGGATGCACCAAGAACCTCTCCTGGTGCTTGATGCCGACTGGAAAAGGGATGCAGCATCATTAAAAATAGAAGCATGAAAGATTATTTACATTTCAAGAATAGCTGAGGTCCTTAAAGAAACTTCCATCATCCTTTAAAGGCTCTTAGTCAAACGCTGTTCATTATTAATGCCTGTTGGCTTTATTTAGCCTATGACTACAATTATATATTTATGAGGTAATCAGCAATTGGAAATTTCCCTGTAATGGTAACTGGAGCTTGGCATCCAAATAAAATGAACACCATTAAGAAAGTATTGCGGTCATTGGGGTGGATCAAGTGTGCTAATAGCCCAACTAACAGCAATTAAGTCAATTAACCATTCAGACATATGCTGCTCAATTTCCCTGCTTAAACAGCCCGGTGCATCTGCGAAATTTGTGGAACTTATTTATGGTGTAAGCGGCTGCGAGTCATTATTAACCAGGGGAAACAGGGAAAATAAGGGAGGCTTGTAAAAAATTAACTACTGCAGCAAAAAAGATCCGCTAATTGCCCGTTCCCCTCACCACGGGGGAAGGTTTCGTTTCCCAGGGTATTTATTTATTACGTTTTGAGTGGCTCTGAGCAGGCCATGGCACAGTGAGTACAAGTGGATGGGTACAGGGTGATGGAGGCAGGGGCAGAGCAACAGGATGGATCCTGAACAGGAGAGCAGGACAGCAGGACAGCAGGACAGCAGGACAGCAGGACAGCAGGACAGCAGGACAGCAGGAGCACTGTCAGGCACTGTGTCCATCTGTCCCCTGGGGCTGTGACTCAGGCATGGGGGAAAGGTGCAACAGGGATAAGGAAGGAGATCCTCAGCAGCCCCACGGGCTCACAGGTGGTGACACAAGCCTGAAGCCACCAGCATCTCCATCAGCCACCCTTCAGCTCTTGAGCCCTGGGGACTTGGTGACACAAAGAGCTTTTCCTTCCCTGTTTTGGTTTCCTGCCATCCAAACAAGGATGTTCCAAAGTTTTGTTAAGTGCCTGTTTTAATGAAGCCCTTTTAAGTTAACCTGGCCGTATAATATACAGGAGAAACCCACCATAAATATAGGTAAATAGAGATTGTAAAGATAAATAACCGTGCAGGTGTGTGAGGAGTGATAATGTGCTCTATTTACTGTGCTCCCATAACGGGCCAGTAAAAGATACTGCGCCTTTAATGACT
Source organism: Poecile atricapillus (assembly GCF_030490865.1). NCBI lineage: Eukaryota > Metazoa > Chordata > Aves > Passeriformes > Paridae > Poecile > Poecile atricapillus. The sequence goes on from NC_081264.1 coordinate 5,011,819, forward strand.
CACTTTCTGCTGGCAGCCGGCACTCACCGTTAGCAAGCTAAGGATGCAGTGACACAAAAAGCTTACAGATAATTAAATATTGATTTTTGTTTTCTAATCCTATATAAAAATTGTCCTGGGTCTCCCAATGGTAGTTTCATCTCACTAGGACACAGGGAGGGCTATTAACCCTATTTGGTTTCAAGCTGTTGTCGAACAAATAAACAGGGAGGTTTGGAGAAGCCAGGCACGGCTCTGTGGGCAGAGCCAGCTGCCAGCCCTGTCTGTCCCCGTGGTCTTGGCAGCAGCCCCACACCTGGGCAGGTGACCAGCACTGAGGCACTGCAGCTGCAGCCCTTTTTGGGAGGGTTACAGCGTTTTGCCTGTGTTGGTTGGGGGGGGTTCCTGTGGCACCAGCATCTCTCAGTGCTCCCAGGAGAGCCCCGGGGCTTGGTGTGCAAGGGGGATCTCCAGGCCATCCTCCCTGCTCCTGCTAGAAGGAAAATGAATGCTCAGCCCTGTGAAGGAGGGGAAGCTGGTGCACAGTCCCCTGTGCAGAACCTGTATCACAAGGTCCTCACTTCCCTGCATCACATCTCTACTGTTCTCTGATGCTCCTAAATCCACCCTGTTCCCAACACGTTTAGACCACCCCAACAGATTTCTCCTGGAAGACGCTTTTTTGAGTCTCATGAAGAATGCACACAAAGCTACAATGCTCTATCAGAAAGTTGTATTTCCACTTCTGGAGAGCTTGGCAAGAATCTGCTTCATGTGAGGGGGTGGCTGGAAGAGTTCAGAAGCAAAGATGAAGGGACCAAGCAGGCTCTGGAGCAGAGGCTGAGGGTACCACTCACAGGGCCAGGTCAGGAGCCAACAGGGGCTTCAAAATGGCCTCATCAGATGAGACAAGGGCTTGGCTCAGTCTGGCTCTGCAGCACAGAGCAGCATGGGGATTGAGAGGGATTCTGCACCCACTGTGACAGCCCAGCCTGATGGTTCCTGGAGCGTGGGCATCAGGGGGTGACCCGGCATGCCTGCCCCAGCACGCGGCCACCTTGCTCTGCAGAGAGAAGAAAGGTATTAAAATAATATCCTCTGAGCCTGCCATGCATGATGTTTTCTCTCACTGTTGGGAAAGCAATTGCCTCCAGCAAAGATCTATTTCCTGGGCTGCACATTCCCGAGCACACAGCGAGTGCTGCGTGCACACTGTGGAGCGGAATAAACCCCACAGCCACCACTGAGTCGCTCATTCACAAAATGAACCCAGGGGCCTCCCCTCCCAGTTATCTTTTCAGAAGCTCCATGCAGCATAACCCACACTGTTTACAGACTTTGGGCTGGGAGTAAATCCTGTTGCTTTACATACCTCCTGTCCTTTGGTAAATTGTGCCATTTCTGAAGGGAGAGAACATCCCCTCCCCACACTCCTTCCAATGCTGTGTGTAAGTGAGGCCATCGTTCGAACACGCCGGATGAGTCTGATCATGGGGAAAAGAGCAAAACATCCTCCTGAAAAGCTGCATGCACCATTTGCTGAGAAATCTTAAATATTTTCCTTGCAGAAGCCTGTAGACTCAATGCTTCCCATGCCAACACGCTGTGCACGCTAAACCTCGCTCAGCCATGAGGGGCAGTTCAATAAATAATGAATTCAAGTGTGCCTGAACTTTGTGCTGATCCCAAACATCCTGGGACAGTGAGCTGGGGATGTGATTCCCTCCCTGCCACATCCACTGGAGGCTCAAGGCTCAGCACCGGCCCTTTGACCAACCCCACTGGTCCTGCTCTGTCCCGTCTCCCACCTGGCCTGGGCTCCTGGATCAGAGCCTGCCTGCCCAGCACCCGAGGAAGGAGGGCTGGATGAAGCAGCAGAGCCAGGAAATGCTCCTGAACCTGGGCAAACAACCACAAGGTCTCTGGTGGTTTTGTGGCTCCTTCTCTCTGCTCCTCTGGGGGTTCTCGACCCCGTTCTCATGCTTCCCCACCAGCTGCTGATCCCAGCTCACTCCTTGTCTTGTTTCCTCCAGAAAACCTGGCAGATGAGCAGGGAAAAGTGTTGGCAGTGCCAAGCGGCTTCCCCAGGGGACCAGGGAGCTGGGGAGGCAAAGCAATCCCAGCGTTGCCACTGTCCCTGCCCTCAGGCACAGCCCTGTCCTGGGGACCGGCTGCCTCTGGTGGCATGATCAGAGCATCTCTCCCATGGTCTGTGCTTCTGGAAATCCTGCGGGACCATGGATCTGCCTTCCCTTCCCTCTTCCCCTTTGTTCCCCCCCGCCATCCCCTTACGGGAGCTGTGGACCCGCTGCAGCTCAGGTTTCCATCAGACATTTCAGACCACCCGATCCTGCAGCCCCCCAGCACCCCAAGCTGCGCTGGGCTCTCCTGGGGAGGGAGCTGCCTCCAGCCCGTGGGGAGTGAGGCCAGAGCTGCGCTGCCAGCCATGTCCTCTGGAACGTCACCAGCACAAACACCGGTGACATGCCAGGACATCTGCCCACTCCATCTTCTCTGTGCAGCAAAACCACCCCAGCTCCTGCCAGGGCACGGCCAACGCAGCCCCCGCCCAAGGAATGGTTTGTGGGTAACCTGGCAGCTGAAACGCTGGGGGGACCTTTCAGACACAGCCACCCGGCAGCCGCTGATTGAGACTCAAAAGAAATTCTTTGAGGGCAGCAAGATGTCAGGCCAACGCAGGAACAGCAGCAGGTTTGAGAGTACAGACGCGTTAGTCAGAGCTGATGAATGCTGGCTTGTCAAGCCTCCCCATTTCAGTCCTGGATTGCCTTTAAAGTTTGCCAAGTCACTTTTCAGCATTTGTGTGGGCAGAAGGAGACGTGCAATTAAGCTGCAATTGCTGCACCAAAGCCGAATACTTTCAAGTTTGTTATTTCCTCAAAAATGACAAAACGCTGGGATCGAGTCAAGAACAGGACGGCAGCTCCTGTTGCAAAGCCGCCGTGGGCTTGTCCAAAGCTGGATCCCGCTTCTGCTGAAGGATGAAGACGTGCACATCAAAAGCTACATTAGCATTTGAGAAGCAGGGTGGGGAATGGAGAGCGGGGATGCAAATCCTGCTGGGAGCGCAGGTGACTGCGGAACGTCCGTGTGTCTGTCTGCAGGAGCCAGCGCAGCCTGCGGGGACACGGAGCCGCTGCGGCACCCAGGACAACGAGCGACACCGCGGCAGGACAGGCCGGGCTGGGAGGTGGTGGCCGCAGTGTTGTCCTGAGCCCAGATTTTGGGGCTGAATGAGCTCAAAGAGACCTCCCGGAGCCTGCCCGGGCTGCACAGCTCCCTCCATGCCGGGCTGGCAGCACGGACAGGGCTGGCCCCACGGTGGGCACTGCTACCAGCGCTCTCAGGCTCTCCATCCTGAGGCATCCAGGAGGGTCCCACAGCTCTCCCACTGCTGGTGAAAAGCCCCTGGCCAGGTGAGGATGGACGGCAGCGATGGCTCTGAGCAAGATGTCTCTGCCCTGGCTGTGTCTTCTGTCATTACCCGTCCCAGGTGTACCCCCTCTGTCCCCTCCCTGTCACCCTAAATCCCAGCCCATGGTTCTGCCACCCACCCACACCACACCCACCCACATCCTTTTTCTTCTCTGCCTTTCTTGGCATGGCTGGGATCAGGGTTTTCCTGCACAGCTCTGGCAGCCTTTTGAGCAGCCAAATAACTATTATTCCCAAACATAAAAGGGACAGTTTTGTGGATCCCTTTTCCCCCGAGGTTTCCTGTCAGTGCCTGCAGACGCAGAGCTGTGCTGCAGCCCATCCGTCCTGCCCATAAACCATCCCGGCTGCAGAATGAATCGATTTGGAGCCTGTTGGCTGCTAAACTGAATTAATTTCACCCTAAAGGGCCTCACTGAAATGCAGAAAAAAACCCACCAAGAGACCCAGGGGCTGGGAAATGGTGAAGTGCCTGTGCTGAGGACACATCGGGTATATCATGATAATCCCCGAGAGTCACCGAGCAGCAGGGACAGGAGTCACCCACTTGGTGCGAAGCTTTTCGGTAACATATTGCTTTTTAATCAGCACTTAAACACTAAATGCTCTTTTCCATCTAATCCCTGCCATGATTTCACAGCAACTCCTCCTGCCACCCAGTTTAATGCAGAGACCGACTCTTTCAGCAGGCAGCGTTTACCCAAAATATGTGATTTCATTGATCAGTCATTTTCTGCCGCCTTTTTGCTGACTGCACAAAGCTGCCTTTGGGTGCAAGCAGCTCCACTGCCAGTTCTGCTTCCATTCCTGCTGCAGAAAGGCAGCAACAACTACAAAATAATGAGTTAACCTGCACAAATAACCCAGCAGTTGGATAGGGGGAAGGAAACATCAAGTTTTGGTGGTATATCCAAAGCATGTTGCTGTAATCATAGTGCACATGGAAGGGGGTGAGCTGCAGAGCTGTGGGGTGATCTCTGCAAGTGCTGGGATTGGGGGGAGACCCAGAGCTGGACAAGGCTTGGCCCTGGGACCCACATGCACTGAAATGAAGTGTAAATGCAGGAATAAGTCTATTTACTTATTGGGGATGGGAGCATCTTCTGGGCATCATGGATAATTCCAGGCAGCACACCATGAGCGGGACTCACTGCCATGGGGGGGCTGCCTGAGTGGAGCTCAGGCTTTCCAGACAAAAATGCCTAAATTTGGTGAAATATGGGCTGGAGAATGGTCCTGGTGCTCCCTACCTGCCCTCCCAGGAAGCCAGCACTGGCTGCCAGGCTGGCACAGGCTGTGGTTCACAGACATTACTTTAAACGGAGCCCAGTTTATCTCGTTCTGTGCTGGTCAACTCAGCCATGGGTTTAAGCATGGCTTAAACTGTTCTTATCCAGAATGGAGGAGGTAAAATCCACAGATTTACACTGGCTTTAGTAAGTGATGTTGAGCAAAGCCCGCAAAACTCACTGTCCCTGTGAGCACTGAATGGAACTGCAACACCCTCAGAGGTTGATGGGATTTGGAGCATCCTGGAGCCCAAATTCCTGATCCATCTTTCTGGAAAAGCTGTTTTTTCCCCCAAAGCAATGTGTTCTTCCACACTGGGGCTGCTGAGGTTGTGACTGGCAGGGCAAGAGGCTGTCAGGACCGAAGCCTGGACACATCTGCTCAGGACCAGGACAATGGGGTGCACACCTGGCTCCCACCCTCCCTTTTGAGGCCATTTCACTACTGATGGTCAAAAACTGGGAATCCAGAAACCATCTCTTTGGAAATTGCTGTTGTATGGGAACAGACCTCCTGTGGCTACACAGCGATTTTGACAAAGTTTAATTCCAAAGAAAATTGAAACAAAGTATCTCAGTAATGCAACGATGTTCTTTTTAACATTTTCCAAATGTCACATTCTGATATTTCGCTTTCAAATGCCTTTTCTTTAGAAATTTATACTAGTTAAGAAAATTAAGACGAGATTAGATTTCTTCCCACGTTGCCCCAGTGTAATGTCTGTGGGAGCTCTGTGGTTGTGCAGGGCAGGGGGAGCAGTAGGACCCCAGACTTATCACCCCTGGGGAATCCATCCCCTGCTGCAGCTCCTAGCCTTCCCCCAGAGCCTTTGGGTCTGTAGAGATGCACAGACTGAGATTTTGGGCAGATTGCTGGGTCTGAAAATCCCTTTTGACCTCGGAATAAATACACAGATGGACAGAAAACAGAAAAAAAAAAAAAAAAAAAAAATAAAAAAAGAGACAAGGTTTGATGCAAATCAGACTGGAAGGGACTTGGGGAGAATTCAGAAACGCCATGTTTGCCACTGGCTTGGAGGAGACTCATCACAGCTACCCAGAGAAAGGAAACACTGCCTTTTACTTGAAAGTAAGAATGTGAGAGAAGAGAGGAGAAAGGGAAAAGCCTAATGGTGGGGCATGGGGTGTCTGGGGAACTGAATCCTAAAACCAACCAGAATCCAGGGCTGCAGAAGATGAGGTTGGGCTGGGACCTTCTCTGGAGTGGACACTGTGCTGACCAGTCCCTACTGCCTGGTGTGGGAATGTCCAGTGCCAGGCCAAGGAACTGAGGAGGGAGGGAAGAACTCCTTGTGCCAGTCTCTGCTGACTGTAGAAAGGGATTTCTGAGGGTCTTGGAGTATTTTACCCACAGACCAGTGTGAAGTGCCAAAGGTGGCGTGGATTATTGGGGATTTCCTTGGATTGGGGAGCAGGAAGGATCAGTGCCAGGGCAGGGGCCACAGCAACACTTCACAGTCTCCTTTCAGTGACAGCTTCCATCAGAGATGTAGAAGGCAACGACAGGAGGAAAAGCTGCTAAACCCAAGCACGGGCAGAGATCCATTCCCCACGATGGTCTGAGGAACAAAGCGCTTCCCAGGCAAGTTCAGCCACAGCCTGTGCGCAGGAGCCATATGGGCCGTGGGCGTGCGTGGGCGCCTGGCAGGGCGCGAGTGCCCACTCCTTCCTTCCTTCCCCACACACCCCCGGCACGGCCTGGGAGAGGCAGGACAGGGAGCTGGGAGGGGGGTCTGTGTGTGTCCATATGTGTGTGAGTGTGTGTGCATGCGTGTGCATCCGTGTGTGCAGGCACAGGAGTGCATAGGTGTGGTGGGGGAGGAGTGTTTCTGTGCTCAGAAGCCCCACTAATCCCCCAAAAAACGGTTCTTACATGCGATGTCATTGGCTGTCACAGACGAGCACATCTCTTCTTCTGTGGTCGATCATGACCTCGGCGCAGGAGGGGACACCTGCCCCAAATTGTCCTCTGGTGTCACTCAGAGCACAGCTCCACTCCTCAGGTGTGTTTCTGCAGGACACTGAAATGACAGCACAGCTAATTGTACTGATACAGGGCTATTTCAGCACCATATCAATGCCCTGACGTTTCCCACAGAGCTGCGGGATGGCACCAGGTGGAATAAAAATCCAGGCACCCACAGGTGGCTGAGCAGAGCTGTGGGGTCCTGGCGCTCGGGACACCGCTGGCACTGCTGGCACATGCTGAGCAGAGCTGTGGGGTCCTGGCACTCGGGACACCGCTGGCACTGCTGGCACATGCTAGGCAGAGCTGTGGGATGCAGGCACTCGGGGAGTGTTGGAGTTCTTGCTGGATTTCACTCCTCCCGTGGGCACCCCATCTTTCCCAGAACCTGCGCACGAACGCTCCGCAAAAGTCCTCGACTGCGTCTATACAACATCTTCAAAGACGTTTTCTCGCAGGATTTGCCGAGGTCTTTTCAGCTGCAGCCTGCTGAGATCCCTCTTTCTCGGGAAGGGGATAACGCAGCCCCTCCAGGTCGCCTCTTGCCCCGCTCGGTGCCGGGGCTGGCGCTGGCTCCCCCGGCGCTCCATGTGCGGCTGCCGATAAGAGCGGGGCCGGGAGAGCCGCGTCTGCCGGGAATAGCGAGCCCTGCTCCCGAGGCTGTGAAAGGAGCCACGGCCCGCCGAGACGGAGCAGCCTCCGCACGGCAGCAGATAAGGGAGGATAAGGGCAGGCAGCAGGAAGCCACGAGTCACGGGGTGGGGTTTGTAAACGCGCTTAGAGAGGAGGTTGTGCCCGGTTCCGATGGTAGGATAGCAGACCTTTGCTCCTCCTGATATTTTGAAAGGCTACATGCAGGCTCAAAATGTAATTCTAAATTCAGATTCATGTCTCCTCTTCAGCTCCTTCAAAGCCCCAGAGGAACAGTCAAAATTTCAGAGGGAATTTTTCCCTCCTCTGCAGCATCCTCGGCATCGCCTTTGCCCGGCAGCTTGTACCAAACACAGGGAATGAGAATAAAACACGACAGGTACGTTCTGCTGGTTGAAATCCACTTCCATGCAGGAGGAAGCAGACCCAAGACTTTGGCTGGGGGGAAGTAGGAGCGTTTGTGTAGCTGGTGGTTTATTTTTCCCTGCTCCAGGGCTGTACACTGCCCTGTGCCCAGAGCTGGCTGTTCCAGTGGGGTTCCCAGTGCTGACCACAGGGCTGTGAGTGCCAGGGGGCTCTGGCCAGGCAAGGGGGATTCTCAGGCTCCAGCCCTCCCCACCAAGCCAGAGATGAGCAGCTCCAATGCCCTCAAATCCCTTCTGTCTCACCCCTGCCCTTGGCTAAGGATGAGCCAAGCTCCAGCCCTGGCACACACTCTACACAGGAATGATTCCTATTCCTGGACATTTGGGTTTGTGGGAACTGAGCTGCTGTTTCAAGCTTAATTTTGCTGCTGAGATCTGAAGTTTCCCCCCCAGTGCCCAGAACAGTGGGGGACAACCTGTCCTGTGAGCCATCCTGTCCTTCCACCTCCACAGCCACAGAGAGAGGTGCCAGCCAGGCTCTCCCTTGGTTATGCCAGTATAAATCCACACTCCATGGAGTTGTTTCAGATTTATGCCGGCACAACTGAATTGAGCAGGTTAATAAATGGCTCCTCCATTAATAAATGGAGAGCTACTTAAGATCATGAACTTCACGATGATGACAAGGTCGTGCCCACCACTTCTGCCCTCATAACTTCTCTAGCATTAGTACCACTCACAGTTCAGCTTCCCTGTGTATCCAAAGATGTCTAAACGTGGGAGCGATTCCCAAAGAACCCCGGGGTGGATCCCTGCAGGGAGCAGAGCTGAAGTGCCAGCACACTTAGCTGGGGGGCCCCTGGGGTCCCACTTCCCCCTGTGACTTTCTCTCCCCCTCTCTTCATGGCTCCAGCTCTTGAAATTATGTCACTCTCTTCTTTAACCATCTGGCTCCTGCAAACAAATATAAGTCCTCCTACACAGACCCGCTGGTGACAGGCCTGATCCTTCCCTGGCTGACACCAGCATCTCCCTGCTGACTTGGGAGGAGCCGCTCCCCTTGGAGCAGCATTCTCTGGGAGCAGAGGCTCTCCTGGAGAGGCCACAGCACCAGCAAAGCAGCTCCTGGCCCCAGTGTCCCCCTCTCCTCCTTCCTGAGGAGCTGCTGCTGCTGCTGGGTGGGCTCTGCCCTGAGCACCCTGAGAGTGGCAGTGGGACCAGGCAGGGCTGGTGTCACCCTGCACTCCAAAATCAGCCCCTGCACCACCAGCAGTGGCACAGCAGGGGCTGGAAGGTGCCAGGTGCCACCTGCCCTCCTCCTGGGCAGCTCCTGGCAGGCACAGACCCTTTGCAGGTGCTGTTCCTGCCCTGGCATCCTGTCAGAGCTCCAGCTGCAGCAACAGCTCCCAGTTTTCCCAGACTGGGCTCTGGGCCCTCGGGCTCTCCCTGGCCCCGCCGGTGTCACTGTCACACCCCACAGGGATCTGCCACAGCCTCGAGGAGCTGTGGGAGGGCTCCTGGCAGAACCAGGGAACTCCAAAGGAAATTCCAGACTTTTCTTGTTCTCCAGGTCTGAATGATTCTTCTCAACACCTCCCCAGGAAAAAAAAAAAAAAGAAAAAAAAGAGTGTGTTTGGGTCAATAAAAGCAGTCAGTTGAGTAATGGCCATAAAATATTTCATTCTGTCTTTGATTTTGAGAAACTATTAAGGAACAAGATGAATTTGAAAATGAAACCCCAGCAGCCCCTTCCAATGAGGCCCCAGATAATGCTTTAACCTTATTAAAAGGTGGGGGAGGTGTTATTTCAAAGCAAAAACTTATTAACATAGAAATGCTCCTGCAAAAAATAGTTTCAGATTGATACATTTCTGACAGGTAAAAATTGAATTGCAAAACTGTCAACCTGCTGTGCTCGGACCCAACACCTTAACTGGGGTTTGGAGGGATACAGGTAATAGGGTTTCCTCACATTCAGATTGTGTTTCATGTTCAGAGCTGAGTGAATGAAACATTCTCCAAAAAAAATACAAAACACACAACAAATAAATAACTTTTGACCATTGGTGAAATCAAAAGTTCTTATTCATAACACCAGTTCTGAGGTGAGAAGAGTAACTGCTGCTACAGAATGCAACTATTTCTTTCTGAATACTATGTTCATATTTTCTTTCCACTCATCAAACAAATTTTGAAAACCATGGAGCAACCTGGGCCAGAAGGGACCTTAAATCTCATCTTGTTCCACCCCCTGCCACAGGCAGGGACACCTTCCACTACATCAGGTTGTTCCAAACCCTGTCCAACCTGGCCAGGGATGGGGCTGCCACAGCTTCCCTGGACACCTGAGGCGTGTTGGGGGTGGCTGGTGGCTCCTGGGGCCACTGACCCATCATTCTCACCCTGGACAGGACCTGCTGCTCTCCCAGTGATGGGAAACTTCCTCCCAGCCCTGGTTCATCCCAGGAGTGGCTGCCCAGTCCTTCCCCTTGTCTATTGGTGTCTTTTGATTACAAGTCTGCTTTGAAGAGACACTAATTGCAGCCTGCACACAATGCTGGTAATTATGCCTATTACATTTTGATTCATTTCCATATGTCAACACTACTACAAGGGGGATTTTGGGGAGGGGGGCAGAGCACCGTTTTATAATCGTTATTGTCTGCAAAAAAAAAACCTGCCCAGAGCATGAGTGAAGTGTTCTTTGTGGGAATTGAAAATAAGATTATAAATAAAAGTCTTCCTCTGACATCCAGAAAATGGACACTTTAGAATAAATTGCCACTGTTGATCAGGAAGATTGCCACCTCCCTTTTACATTAATGAGGCAAAGACTCTTCAAGGCCCTAATAGCAATATGTTGGAGGATGTCATTTCAATAGCTTCTTTCTTAATAAAGCTTGACCCTAATATTCCCTTTGCTGTCACAGGCTTTGTCCTACCAGGCACTGCCGTGATTTTTAGCTGCTAATCAAGAGGAAGGCGGGGGGCGAGAGCAAGCAGTGCAAAGAGCTACAGAAGCCCCAGCAAAGGGGTTCTCCTGTCCCCAGCCATGGTGGGACCTTGGCTGGTGGCTGCTGGGGACATCGTGCTGGCAGGTCACAGTGAGAGATGCCTGAGCCAGCACCAGAATCCCAGAATCTCGTCAGGAACAGCTTTTCCAGTAGTTGATGCTCAACCCAAAAGCCCAAATGTGAGTAGCATGAGGAGTGGTTGAGGGATCTGGGGGGGCTCAGCCTGGAGAAGAGGAGGCTCGGGGGGACCTTCTGGCTCTGCACAATTCCCTGACAGGAGGGAGGAGTCAGGCTCTGCTCCCAGGGAACAGGGACAGGATGAGAGGAAACAGCACCCAGCTGTGCCAGGGGAGGCTCAGGCTGGACATCAGGAGGAATTTCCTCATGGAAAAGGTGGTCAGGTCTTGGAACTGCCCAGGGAGGTTTGGAGTCTCCATGCCTGGAGGTGTCCAAGGAATTCCTGGACATGGCACTCAGTGCTCTGGGCTGGTGACAAGGTGGGGATTGGGCACAGTTTGGATTTGATGGTCTTGAGATCTTTTCCAGCATAAATGGCTCTGGGATTCTGTGAAAATGCCACGGAAGATTTGATCCTGGGTGCCCACTACAGGCACTGCAGGGACATTGACTCACCCCCGCCTGCCGTGGCACTTCCCCTCCTCCTCTGCCTCTATGGCTCACCCCCTCTCTAGGTACTGCAACCAGCTGATTCCAGGACTTGCAAAACTGTGGGCAGGCCTTATTTAGCAATCCATAAACACCAGTTAAAAGGGCATCATGGTTGTTTCTGTAAAAACGCTACTTGGAAAGTCAGGTTCCTCACGTTTCCTGGCGGATCCCCTGCCCTCCACACGTTGCATCAGTTGTGTCACGACGTGTTTGGAAGCACAGTGTAACATGGTGTGACTGGTGCAGCAGGCAGGAGCCCACAAAGGGAGTCACTCTGCCAGGGATCCAGCCCCTTCTTTTTGTTAATCAGAGACTGAGGATAAAAACATTGAGTTTTGTACTAAGCACTGTGGCAGGAGGGAGATTTCAGAATCATTATCAGAGAATCAGAGAATACCAGAATGGACTGGGTTGGAAGAGACCTTAAAGATCAGATAAAGATTTCAGTTCCACCCCTTGCCATGGGAAGGGACACTTTCCACTATCCCAGGCTGCTCCAAGCCCCATCCAGCCTGGCTTTGGAAGCTTCCAGGGATGGTGCAGCCACAGCTTCTTTGTGCCAGAGCCTCACTGGAATTGTGGGGGCAGTGGGAAGAGTTCATGATAACCCCTCCATCTGCATGCTCCAACCTCCAGCACTGCCCCCACAGCTCCTACACTCAGCCCCTGCCTTGGTCCAGCCCCAGCTCCAGCGGCTCTGCTCAGCAGAGAGGGAAATGTGTGAGAGAAGAAAAGGAGAAGAATGCAAAAAATGCAGCAGTCAGGGTGTGTTAAACCCCCCAGAACTGCCTCCAAAATAATCCAGCCAGTTTTGAAGGCAGCCAGCACAGGGGTTACCCCTGCCCTGGCTCTGTGGGAGGAACCCTGCCCTCATGGCAGTGCCCACAGCACAGGGACAAGGACAAGGACAAGGACACATCTACTGGGCTGAGCCTGTGTCCTGCCCCACCTCCAGCACAGAATGTGGTATGGAGGAGAATGGCCATGGAGGAGGGGGTGGTCCTGAGAATGTGGGGAATTGGAGTGAAAAATAAAGCTGATTGCTAATAACCCATGTTGGACACTTTGGGACCTGCCCTCCTGTCCTACAGAGCTGCTGTGCTGAGCTGGACACCACTGCCCAGCAGGAAGGGATGTTTCCCACCCTGTGTTCTGAAGGAATGATTTGGAAGATTCCACAAACTCAACTGCTGCTGGGGCTTAGGGGCGTGGAGGAGGTCATCACCTCTCAGAATTTCAAGAGGCTCCTGTTTTAAGGAGGTGAAATTTTAGACTTCAAAATGGCAGAAAAGCCCTATTTTCCCTGGAAATAATGGCAACAAAATTTTTTCCTGGATTTGTACCAAGCTGGTTATATAAAAATGAGATAACTTGAAAACATAGGGGGATGTGAAGTGTTTGCTTTTTCAGGTTCCTGATCTGAGCCTCTGCACACCCCCAGGCCCACCAGGTTGGGATGGGAGCTCGGGTGATTGCTGCTGGCAGGAAAACTGAAGGAAGTGTCCAAATTATAATTAGCTGAAAGTTTGTTCTCGAAGCACGACCATGTGAGCTCCCTGCAACCCCCTTCACCAACCCAGCACTGCCCAAACCTTTTGGGTGCCTATTCCCAGCCCAGCCCCGCAAAGCAGCTGCTCTAGGAGGGACCTGGTGGAGCTGTGAGGGTTTTGGGGAGAGGAGCAGAGGGATGATGTATTCCATTTTTAATTGGGGCTTGAGAGCACGCAGGCAGCTGCCCACACAGGGATATAACCTGGATGTAACACGCAGACTGGTAAAAAGTTTCTGAGAAGGAAACATTATGACTTTCTGCCGCAGCTCACACTAAACACTCCCTCGGTGAAAAGCCCATGATTGGAAGATTCCTTATTTATTCTGATAAGTTATCATCAGTGTCACCGAGCCGAACATTTAGGCAGAACAGCTCCCTGCCCACACACTGTGTTTGCTGCTTAAAAATATTGCAAATAGCTCCGTGGCTTTAAATAAATAAATAGCTAATGAGTCACACCAATCGGAATTGAATGTCAAGCCGGAGGAAGCGCCTGCCTGGTGCCTACCCAGAAAGTTTATTAATGTTTGTTAACCATGTCAGTGCCACCCTGCTGCCAGCGAGGGGTGTGGGGCAATCCCTGCCTGTGGATCGGGAGCCACTGGGGGGGAAAGGGTTACTGAGGGCTCGCTGAAGAGCACCTGGAAGGATAAATATTGTTTGTCTGCTCCCTGCACAGGGCTGCAGCCCAGGGACGCGGTGCCAGGGAGCCGTCCTCCTGAAATGGAAGGCACCAGCCTTTTCCTGGAACCAGGAACAGAGCCCTCTTTCTGCTCCTCCTGGAAAAGGAGGAGTGCAGGGCCCAGGGAAAGGCACAGATGGCATCACTGGGGGTTATTTTTGCAGCTGTTCTTGCGGCCCAAAGATTGCCTGTGCTGGGCAGTGGGATGGGGACAAGGCACAGGGACAGGGCCACCTCCAACGTGGCCTGGCACCCCCTTGTCATGCCCCTGAGCCAGTCTATGGTGTCAGGGGGGCTCTGTGAGTGCTGGTGGTCCCAGGGTGTCCCAGCACAGGCTGGGGCTCGGGGGCTGTGCTCAGCAGGGTGCCGGTTCCAGAGAAACCCTCAGCGCCCACCCGCACGCCCAGGAGTGATTCACCAGAAATGTGAAAGAAATTCAGCTGCTGTTGGTGTGCCAGGGAGTGAGTGGGCGCTGGGAGGTGGCACCATCCCTCTCCTTCATTCATCTCTTGCTGATGGAGCTGCAGAGCTGCAGCTGAGCAGCACCGAGGCCGATGAGCCACGTTCCCCTGCCAGGAGCACAGGGATTTCCCTCCAGAAATCCAGCCCACCTAAGAACCTTTGTACCAACAATCAGTTGGACACCCGGGCTCAGGAGTCACTCCCCAGCCTCAGAGGACTGACAAGTCCTCCTGATGATGACCCATCTGAGGTCCAGCCAGGAGCTGGAGTTTTTCAAAGGGAAGTCAGTTTGCTATTAGAAAGAATTCCTTTACTGAAAGAGTGGTCAAGCATTGGAGCAGTCTGCCCAGGGAAGCAATGGAGTTACCATCTCTGGAAATGGTCAAAAAAATGAGTGGACAGGCATTTAGGGATATGGTTTAATAGGCATGGGGGTACTCAGCTGAAGGTTGGGCTTGATGATCTTGGAAGTCTTTTCCAGACTTAATGATCCCATGATTCTGTGAACCTAATTGTCAAAAAGAAACCCCACCCTTTTCAGTCAAAATCGTTCTAAGGGAAAATGTTTGGTGAGTGCCATTTCCTGGCAGGTGGCTGGGTGCTCCCATGGCACGGGAGGAGCCAGGGCAGGGGTGAGGGGGGCCCGGGTCTGGCAGCCAGACCCACAGCACAGAGCCGGCCCTGGCACTCCGGGCTGCCCGCTGCTGGCAAAGCCTCTCCAGCCTGGGGCTTCGGTGGGGGAGGCGAGGAAGGAATGGAAAAATCATCACACACATTGCACAGATGGAAAGAGTTTACAGCCCTCCTCACTTCCTCATCCTCGTGGTGTAAATTATACGGACAGATGTACAATCTGGGAAGTTGTCCAGATTTTCTTTTTTTTTTTTTTTTTCTTTTTTTTTTTTAATTACTTTTTTTAAGAAGAGGGATGCTAAAACAACACGAGCTTTGCCATGTCTAGTCCTTGGCTCTTGGCGTTAGCTATGGGAGAGGAGAAACCAGCACTCCTGGCAAGTGGTGAATGATCCAGATAAGCGTGGAGCTTGCCCGTGGCACCCTCCTGCAGTCCAACCCCTCCCCAGCAGACAAGGGGGACACTGCCAACATGCCCTTGGAGGGAAGCAGGAGATGGAACCCCCTACTCCAGCAGGACCAAGCGCCGCAGGGGTCCCTGCCATGGTGCCGGGCTGGGTGGCTGCTTTCCTGGGCTTGGATATAAGCAGTTCCTTGGATATTTACTCAGTTGCCAGGAATGAGAGGGAGGAGGTGGATGACAACATGTTTCCAGTGCTTTGCTTTGTGCAGAGATCCTCAAGGCAGCATGTGTGTGTCTGCGGAGGGCTCCGTGTGCTTCTCAGTGCTGCTTCCAAACAAGGATCAAGTCAATTTTCCAAAGCATATTCTCCCCCGTCAAGCACCGCTCTCACTTTGGAGACTGTCCATGGCTTTGACACTCCTGTGGGTTTTCTACCCACATCCCTGTGCCAAAGATACCTTGGCATGAGTGGCAGGTTGTGCT
Organism: Poecile atricapillus; assembly: GCF_030490865.1. NCBI lineage: Eukaryota > Metazoa > Chordata > Aves > Passeriformes > Paridae > Poecile > Poecile atricapillus. Next base: position 5,027,444 of record NC_081264.1, read on the forward strand.
TGGCTCCTGCTGGAGGGAAGCGAAGCCGATCACAGAGCCCTTGGGGCCAGGCTGGTCCCCAAGGCCCAGCTGGCAGCTGCCCTTGGCTGGGCCACCAGAGGGGGACAGCCTGGAACTGCAACAACCTCCCCATCCCCACCAGCATCCCTTGTTGTGGCATGGGCACAGTCCCACAGATTGGTTGGGACACAAACTCCTGCTTTTCGAGAGATTTCATGGTCCCTGTCCCACTGGAGACCTGGGCCTTGTCCCACTGGAGGCCTGGGCCCTGTCCCAATGGAGGCCTGGGCCCTGTCCCAATGGAGGCCTGGGCCTTGTCTCACTGGAGGCCTGGGCCCTTTCCAGACACCTTTTCAAGACAAATAAATAATTAATACCGGAGAATAAACCCCAGTAGCCGTGATGAGAAATCCACACATGGGTCCAGCAGCCACCTTGGGGCCATGCACCCGGCAGGGAAAGGTCAGAGTGAGCAGCTCCTGCCCTGTGACTCCTGCTGGGCTCTGCTCCTGCCTGCACAGCTCCAGCAGTGCCCTGTGCTCTGCAGGGACGTGTCGCCTTGAAAACTCAGCTTCTGGGCTTGCTAACATGGTTTTCTAAGGACTTTCCCAGGACAGTAACTGTAAACATAGATATGTGTACATTCTTTCTGTTACACATCTTGTGATGGGCATCTCTCGTGGCCAGTGCAGTGAGAAAGTGTTATCCTGACCATCCAATCCCCGGCCGTGGTCAGGAGCCTCTAAATCCTGGCAGGAAAAATAAACTCTCTCTTCTTTTCACCACACCTCAACCTGTGTCTGTGTGATCTATTCATCTTCAGCAGCAACAGGGACGCCCCATGGCAGCTCTGGAGGTGGCACAGAGGGAGAAGGAACGCTCGGATCCACAAGACAGAGGGGGAGTGACGCAGCAGGGAGTTCCACATCTGGCTGCTCTGCAAGGAGCCCCCCTGGTTTGGGAGTGAGTCACCCTGCAGAGCCCTGCAGGGAATTAAAGGGCTGGGTGACTCAATAAAGGCTGATTTACACCTGGCTGCAGCGGGGATCCAGGGCTGTTCAGGAATTCCCAAGGGCAACCCTGCTCTGCTTTGTTCTTCTTGGGGATGGTTTTTTGTTCTAAACCTCCAGAGAAGCAATGAGAGCTTCAGCCTCATGTTGGTCTCCTGTGACCGACTGCAGCGCCGTGGAAAACATTTCCACACTCTGGCCAGTGTTCTCTGTCAGCTCCCTGCCCCCAGGACCTCTCCCAAAATCTGTGTTCCGAGCTGCACCAGCTGCCAGCACCAGAGAAAACAAGTTGCTCCAAAGCAAGGAATAAAATCCGAGGCATCTGTGTGCTTTACACTCTAAACAGGCACTGCCCTGCCACCTCAAACTCCGTACCAAATCACAAGCAACAGAGCAGAAAACCAAATTATTTTCAGCTGTTACACTGCTTAATTTAATATTTCCAATGAGCTCCTTTTCCTTCTCTTCAAGAATGAAATGCATATTTGTGCTGTGTCACAAAACATTAGATTTTGTCAAGGCAATTCATTTTTCAGTGGTAATTTGTAAGTGCACACCACACCACACACGGGCTGGGGAATTTTATGGCTTCTTGCAGAGGCAAGGAAAATAAGAAGCACTCAAAGTAGTGATGAGAGCATGGAAAAAAAAAAAAAAAAAAAGAAAAGTGAGAAGAGGTGACAATAACAGACAGAGCATTCATCTCTCTCAGCCACACCAGGCTGGGGAAGCAGAGAATACCCAGGGAGTAAACACGGGCGCGGGTGCTCCAAGGCAAACCCCGGCGGCGGCGCTGGCGGGCGCGGAGCGCGTGTTTGCAAAGCGCTCCACAGAATTTCAAACACAGAATTTAATGGGGCATAAAACGGGCTAAATAACCTCATCAGCTTAATAATAAAGCAAATAAAAGCCAGCCTGGTTTTTGGCTTGTTACAGCATGAGGGACTAGGGAAGACAAGGGGGTTCTATAGCGCACAGAGAGTGCAGGCACAGAGGATTGGCCCTTCAGGGGTGTCAGGGGGTGCCAGGCTCTGCTTGGATGCCCCCAACTCAGCTGGATGGTGAGGATCCATCAGCCAGCCAGCCAGGGACATCCCAGGACAAGGAGGGACGGAGAGCTGTCATCCACCTGGGTTGTGTTGAAAGACGTGGCTGCAACAGCTCCAGACGTGCAGGGCAGCAGCCAGCAGCACCAGGTGGAGGTGCCAGGATTCCAACAGCGGCTCATGAGCTCTGCCTGCGCCTCCAGCAGGGCTGGACTCAGCTCTCCTCTCCCCCAGTTAGCCCCACAGTGCTGCTGCTCCTGCTCCCAAACCGGGAGCGCTTCCCACAGGGTGCCTGTGTGTACCGGGAGCAGAAATACTCAGGGATTTTCACTGGTGACCACAGCAGAGTGCCTGTGTGCTCCCCACAGCTCTGCAGGAGGGTCCCAGCAGGATCCTCCCTCTGCCCAGTCACCAGGTTCCAGCTGTTTCCCCTCCTACAGTCCTGTCTCTGCAGCAGAACCCTCCCTCACTTGGTCCATGGGACTCCACATCTCCCAGACATCCCAGGTGAGGTCCTGGAGGCCAGACAGGCTTCAAGACAGGGCTTGTCTGGTTCCTAGGAGGAAGGGTGTGATGAAGGAGGGTGATGCTGTAATTAAACTTCTGATTTCAAGGTAAATTATATCACAACAGGGGCAAAAGGAGACCTGATTGACTGTTTGTTGTGCTGCACTCACGGACAGACAATTAATTAAACTGGCTTCAGGGATTTCCAGGTGCAGCAGCAGGAAGGAATCCCTCCCCAGAGCACACCTCGGCCTCCAGCCTTGTCCTGCTTCTCTGCTTTTCCCAGGAGCATCAGGTCCAGCCACAGCTACAGCAGGGACAGGCTGCAGGTGCTGCTGCTCCTGGTGCTGCTGACAGCTCTGGTGCCAGGATGCTCTGTCAGGATTAAACTGACACTTTGGTGTCAGGAGGAATTTTTTCCAACTCTCTGGCACCATTTTGGAGGCTGTGTTCCCATATCCAAGCTGAGCATGCCGGAGCCCTGGGCTACTCTGCAAAGCTGGGCTGGCAGAGCCATACCCTGAGTGCCAGCACCGGCATCCGCCCTGCTCCTGGCACTGCCTTCATTCACCACCTCTATTTTGTATTTGCAACTAGTCTCGAGTTAATAGCAGGTATCCAGCCTGTCAGAGCCTGACATGTTGTGACATACCATAATGTGACAAGTCCTGAGTGATGCCACTAAACGGGATCTTACTGCGGCAGTGCCAGACAGGCAGTGGGATCGTGCAGGTTGGTACGAGGGCCCCCACCTCAGACAAAGAAATAAATACCCATTCAATGCCACCTGCCTCTGAGTGCCTTACTCGCTCTTCTTGCCACCACCAAAGATCATCCAGAGGGGTTATCAAAAGTTTGGGAAGCCCCAGGAGCCCAGCAAAGCTGGAGCTGGAGGAAACAGCTGCCAATGGCTCTGTCTCCCTCCTCCTCCTCCTCAGAGCACACAGGACCCTGTGAGGAGGGAGGTTTTAATCGTTTTTTTTAGCTCCCTGTGTCCCATGTTAGCTGGCACAGTGCAGGCAGCACCTCAGCCCCAGCAGCAGCAGAGCCTGTTTGTGTCCCTGAAGCTCCATGAGAAAGAAGGGAATAAGATTTATAGCAGATTTTGAGGTTAATCAGGAAAATCTTGCAGGCAACTGACTGTATAAGCTGCTATTGCAATAGCATGATTTATAATGCTGAGGAGTGATTGGGAACAGCATGGAGAGGCACAGGAGGAAAGCCCCATTCAGCAGTGCCAAACCCATTCCTGTGGCTCGGTGACACGGCCACAATGTCCCCTTGGTCCCAGCCCAGCAAGGACTGAACATCCCTGGCAGCATCTTGACCCATCAGAGCCACAGGAGTGGGACCCCAGCCTGCCTGTAGGGATGTGTGATCAGGCTGATGTGGAAAACCTCCAGAAAACTCCTGGAAAATCTCATTCTTCCACAGCACAAAACCATGCCTCTGTCCTAAAGTGAAATGTTGGTTGTAATAGTGAGGGAAACAAAGTAGAGTTAAAACTGGGTTCTACCTTTATTCCTGTAGCAATTTTTAAATTATCTGTTGTGAGATTTTAAAGTCTCAAATTATTTGTTTCACCCCAAACAATGGTTCTACCAAATTACACACAGCCTTCCTGCAGTAGGGGCTTCTTGCCTCCCTGAGAATTTTCCTGAAAAACCCTTCAGCTTTAGTTCCAGTTGAAAGGGAGCTAAGCACCCAAATCTCCATATCCCTGTGCAAATTGACTCTCTGTCCTCCCCGGTGCTGACAATTCCTGTCTCCTTACAGTTCAAACACTTGTGGACACAGTGAATGTGCCGTGTGTAATTAATTACCTTAATGAGTTTAGTGACCTACCTGTGGATAACCACAGCTAAACGCTTCCTTTAATAGCTTCTCCTCCTCCAGTGAGCCAGGGAAGGAGGGATGGGAGAGAACAGGTGTGCCAGGTGCAGTGGCTGCTTCCTCAGCATCTGGACACATCTGCAGCTCCTCTGCATCCCCTTTCCCCGGGGCTTTGGTGGCACTCTGAGCAGGAATCCTGGCCCAGCAGCCGTGGCCATGGGAATGGCTTTCTGCTGCTCTTCTGCCATGTTTAATCCCACCCATTTAAATTGGTCTTGGCCACTGTGGGGACATCAGGGAAGGAGAAGATGTGGGGTGGTTACCAGTGCAGAAACTCCTCACAGAATCACAGAATACGTTGAGTTAGAAAGGACCCGTAAGGGTCATTGAGTAGGGTCTGGAGAAGCTCAGTCAGTGTTTAAACTATATTTCTAACCAAAAATTACCCAAAAAACTGAAACCCAGAAGCAGTTCCTAAGCTGGCACAGGAGTTCTTGGGGAGCAGCCAGCAAGGGGACTCCACTAGTCACTGCCAGTGTTTATTTGCCTTACTTAAAAATATAAAGATTTTCTCTCCAGTTCTGGGCAGGGGAAAGGTTAATGAATTCCTTCAGAGTAAAGAGATCCTCAGCCCTCTCAGCGGAACAGGGTCAGAAATCAATGCTGGAGGTGGAGCAGGAAGGCCAGGTTGGAAAATAATGAAAAGGGGGGGAAAAAATACCTAAATAAAGAGGCAGGGGAAAAAAAAAATAAAATTATAAGCTAAACAAATGACAGGGTGACACTTGCTCAGCTCCCCACAAAGAATATTGAATTATTGTCTATAATTTGGACTATCGAACCTAAATTAGGGCCTCCAGACTCCAAAGTGCTGCATTGTGTGAGGGTCCAGGAAGGGTCAAACGCTCCTTTGGTTTGCTCGTTACTCGCTCTGATCCCAGGCTGTCATTAGCGGCAGCGGCGCCTCACAAAGCGCCTCACAAAAGCAGCACACATCAATGGTGCTAATTAATTGGATTAATGGAAGGGCAGCACAAATTAGGTCTGGCTTGGATAATTTCAATGAAAACTGAATACCAATCCCCAAAGTCATTGGAATATGGATGAGGCAAATTGAGTTAAAATAGAGGAGACTGCTGCATTCATTAGCCCGCCCACCCTCTGAAGTAGTTGTTTAATATGCAAACTATTAATATGCAAATTAGCACAAATGAAAAAAGTGTGATTTTTTTTTTTTTTCTTTTTTTTAACTCTGCCGAACACAGGCAGCTGCCTGATGTGACAGAGCTGTGCTGCTCCACGCTGGCAGGGGATGGAGGGACCAAGAGCAGAGGGGCTTCCATGGCAGAAATTCCCTTCCCATGCTGCCCTCACTCAGCCAGGTGTGAGCCAGGAGTAGGAACCCCTTCTATGGGCAGCCTGTGCCAGGGCTTCTCCACCCTCACAGGGAACAGTTTCGTCTCAATATCCCATCTGCCCCTGCCCTCTGGCAGTGGGAAGCCATTCCCCCTTGTCCTGTCACTCCTGGCCCTTCTCCAAAGTCCCTCTCTTGGAGCTTCTTTCATTAAGGAAAGGGGATAAGGCAACTTTTTTCCTCTTTATAACTTCTCCCATGGAAGCTGAGAGCTCTTCACTGAGGCAGAAATCAAACATTTGCTCCAGTTGACCCAGAGCCACAGGGGCTTGGGCCAGAGGTGCTGGGACAGCGTGAGACCCTGCTCATGGTTCCTGTAACCCAAACCACCTCAGCCAGCACATCAGTTGCTGAATCCATAAAGATTAGCAATAATTCCCAAACCACTTCTGGCTTCACGGTTCCAGCCCTGTAAATTACAGCTCTATTGTGGTGCTTTCCCAGCACTGCAGCACCAATGGCCACCCCCCGACAATTACAGAGCCAGCACAAAACTTCTTATAAATTGTAATTACCCCTAAGAACTGTTTCCCTCTTCAGCCTCCCTGGCTTAGCGGGTGACCCTGCAATGTTGTGACAAACGCCTTGTTTGGAATTATTTTTCCATCTCTAGCTGTTCACCAAACACACCAGGGTCTTGGGTTTTGGCTGATTTTTTTTTTCTTGTTTAAATCAGATAATAGGTGAGATTATCTCACCCCCCACACTGGCAGCTCAGCCTGTGCAGGTTCTTGTGCCCTACTCAGGGCCAGGATCTGCCCAGTTTCCCCTGGTGCTGCATGGCAGTGCCACCACCGTGTCCCTGTACCAGGCTGTGGCCCAACAGCATTGTGTTTCAAGGGAGCAAACTGTCCTGTTGACCCAGGATGGATTGTGCCTGTTTTATGGAGGGCACATGAGCTTCCTCAATTCCAGAGACCTGTCTTGAGCTCCACTGAGCTGGTTCACAGTCAGCTGCATTTCTGTGGTCCTGATGCCAACCAGAGGGAAAGAACAGAGCTGCAGAGAGCAGAAGAACATGCACACAGTAGCAGAGAAATGCTGCTGGTGACAGCAGCACCCCCATCCATCCCTGGTAGCCCCTTCCCAAATGGATGGGTCATTCCCTTGGTTTGTAGGCACCAGCTAATTTAGCTTCACCTTTACCAGCTGATTGCTGACCCTATTGTCTAATTGTGATCCACACCTTATTTAATGAGCCATACCTAGCCAGCCCTGCTCCCCCAAACACTGGTGGTTCTCCCTGCCCCTCACAGCAGCCCCAGCAGCTGCCAACCCTGAGTGTCAGTGGCCTGGCTGCTGCCTGGAGAGAAGCTGGCAGGGCTCAGGCAGGGACACACTGCCCTGCCACAGGGATGGAGGGTGGCACAGGGGACCAGAATCAGTGGTTTGGGTTGGAAGGGACATTAAAGACTGTCATATTTCAACCCCCTTCCACAGGCAAGGGCACCTTCCACTAGCCCAGGTTGCTCCAAACCCTGTCCAACCTGACTTTGGATACTTCCAGGGATGGGGCAGCCACAACATGCCACCATCCCAGCCCTGCACAGACCTCGTGGAAGTCCAATGAGAGCAAAGCACCAGGAAACTTTAATGACACTGATTAAGAGTGCAGCCAGCCTTCCTTAATTAAAGTCCAATGGGCTCCTTGGGCAGAACGAACCCATGGCCACGGTTTTCTCAGCAAGCTCATTTGGTTTGTTTTTCTGTGCATAAAGGGATGTTGCTGCCATCCCTCCAGGAGCTGGCAGAGCCTCTGTGCTCTTGTCACCCCGTAACAGCTTCCTGGATTAATGATTCTGCAAAGGGCTAATTCTTAAGAGGGCAATGTCTTTTGCAGGCTGGTATTGATCTTTGTCAGCTTCCCCTTGAAAGAAAGAAAATATTGGCTTATTTACAAAAGGCAGCTTTTTGCTGCTGGCAAGTCAGTCTTGAGATCCATGGCTGCTCACGTCCCTTGGAAATTGGAAAGGCCAGGGGTAGTTCCTTGAGTGTCAAAATCCAAGTCCTTGAAGTCCACAAGCCCCCACAGGGTGTCTGAGATGGGATGGATCTGACTGAGCAGGTGGATGGGGGACCCTGTGCTGTGGGAGAGGGGCTGCAGGGGAGGCAGCTGGTCACTTCATGGCTGAAACACTGCTCCTCACATTTGGGGTGGGTTCTGAAGTTGAAAAAAATAACAATTTTTGAAAGTATCTATTAAATAGATTTATTTTTTTTTAATCTTGTATATGATTATGTAACAGCAAAATAAAATATATGAAAACATTCAAAACTGAAAATGAAAAATAATCTAAACCCTGAAAAGTCGTTCCAGCAGGCAGCTAGGAAGATCCCCTTGGTAATCAGCACTCTGCAGAAATAGGAATGTTCCCACAACCAATGTTTCTTTCACTGGCAGAAGGCAGCCCTGGGCACAGATGGGCAGGGACCATTCTCCATCCTCCCTCCCCCAAGGTGCCCACGGAGCCCCACACAGAGGAACTGCTCCCTCGCTGAGACAAACCCTCGAAATATCTGCATGTGAATCACCAGCCCCGGGCTGAGTCACAATTGCTCCCAGAACACACCGTGCACCTGTATGTGTGTCCAGGTGTGAATGCACACACATACCAGGGGTGATTGCAGCTCAGCTAAAGGGGAAAACATGAATTATAATGTGAAAAAGATACAGGAAAATGCAGGGCTGCAGGAGGCTGCTGGGGTGAGCCTGTGCCTGCTGCTCCCAGGACTGCTCCTTCTGTACCCCTCTCTGTGCCAGGGGTCTGGGTCAGCCCAGGGGTGGCAGGAGCCAGTCAGCCCCCTGGCAGAGCCCCCAAACTGGGCTGTTTGCAGTGCTGCCCAGCTCCAAAATCGTCACCCATCTCCTGCCTCACCCAGTGGGAGAGCCACTCTTCCCACTGCTGCTGCCTGCCTGGCTCCCCGTGCCCAAAATCATCATCAAAGAATAATAGGACGGTTTGGGTTGAAAGGGATCTTAAAGTTAATCCAATTACACCCCTGGCCATGGGCAGGGACACCTTCCACTAGCCCAGTTGCTTCAAGCCCTGTCCAACACTTCCAGGGATGGGGCTGCCACAGCTTCTCTGTGCCAGGGCCCCCCTCATCCTCACAGGGAATGATTCCTTCCTAATCTCTTACCTAAACCTACTGCCTGTCATTTTGATGTCCCAGAATTATTGCTGTGACCATCATGACTATGCTCAGGGCTGTGTCACTGGGCATTGAACTGGCCCAGACATGGATCTTTTCACATCTGACACAAAGTGACCGCGATATCTTGAGCGGACGTACCGGGAGTGCCCGTGCTCCCCACACTGGTGGGCACTCGTGTCAGCCAGTCTGTGGGTGCCTGGCTCTACAGCCCCCATTCAGCACCGTGCTAAACAAACAATATTACACACTAAAACAAAAAAAAAAAAGTAAAAAGCTCTTCCACCCACTAACTCCTGCTGTGCAGAAGGTGCCAAATCAGATTACAGTGCACAGTTGCCACATTATCCTGTCTCGACTTCACTAACGCTCATTAAGCTTCTAAAATCCTTTTTATGGTGTTTATAACACCTCCAGAGGAGTTTACTGTGTAAATATTATTCTACCATTAAATCCTGCAACAAGGCAACCGTCAACAAGTGGAATTTGTAATGGGCCTGCCGAGAGGGCTCGGCTCGCAGGCTGCGGCGCCTGTGAAGTGAGGCCAACGAAAGCAGCCAAGAACACAGTACGGAGTGATAAAGCACTTCATTTTGATGCTTTAAATCTCCTACCACTTGGGCCTGCTTAATGTAACAGGCCCACTGAGACATTAGAGTTGGGCCTGGAGTCAAATAAGCTACAGGGAGCCACTTACTGAAAGCAGCCTTCCACGCAGCGGCTGCATTAGCGCTTTAACCCGGCTAATCCGGCCCGGAGCCACCGTGGGCCAGCACGCCTGGCCAGCAACGGGGCACAGCCCAGTGCCCCTGGGCAGCAGCTGCCCTTGGCCCTCCGTGGGGATGGAACACACCCTGGGGAGAGGGTGGGTGTCCCTTGGCTGCTGGTGCAGCCTGGGGATGCTCCCACGGTCAGGGAGCAGAGGATGCTGCGGTCGCACCAACCTGGCACCTCTGCCAGCCAGAGCACCACAGCCCTTCTCCCTGCTCCCGGCCCCTCACCACACCCAGAGAGGACAAAACAGATGCAGAGAGAAGAAATCACCTGGGAAAACATCAAAGAATGCCAAAATGAGAGAGGGGAATGTGGGCAGTAGGAGGGAAGGGAGGAGAGTCTCTGAAGGTCCTGCGGGTCTCTGCTCCCAACACTGGGATGGGCATGGGGCAGGAACGTGTCCCTGTTCCCTTGCAAGAGCTTCCAGCAGCTCACACCAGGCTAATCACCAATTCACTCTTGCTTCAGCAGCAGAAAATCAACCCAAAAATAAACATATAGAACTTCAGGGCAACGAGTGATTAAAAGGCTGTATGGGGACAAGCCTGAAACTCAACTGAAATATTGTGTTTCATACTAAGTTGTGGAACCAGTTTTCCTCAGGCCTTCCCTCCAAAAAACAAAGGCAGAACCCCAAATTTGGCTTAACTGATAAAAGCCAGTTTGTGATGAAAAGTCTCACTTTGAAAATGGCAATATGAGACGCTTTGAGGATTTGGACAAAAACCAATCATCCCTCCATTTTTGGGCCAAAGTCTCAGTCCATCTCACGATAGAGTTCACAGATCGCTTTGTTTCCTCCCAGGAGCAAATGTCCATCCCTACAAGGCATCTTTCCCTCACTGGGACTCACCAGAGCACCCATTGCCTGCCCCAGCCCCGGCCCTGGGCAGCGGCCCCGGCGTGCCTTGGCACCCTGTGCCTGTGTGGGAGCAAAGATGACCAAGTTTGGGAATGTTGCTCACTAATTTTTACCATGTGTGTTCCTGCTGCTGGGTCAGTGCTGGCGGCCAAGCCCCGGGCAGGCTCAGGTTGGCCGGGGCCTGGCTCCTCCTGGGACCCCCTTACCAGGTGTCCCCTCACTCCCCCCTGCCCTTCACTCACCACACAGAAAGGAAAAACATCCCTGGGAGCTGGAAATCAACAGCACCCTGCACAGCTGCTGCACAAATTCCAGGTTTCAAGCAATTTTTTGGAAGGAGAGCAGAGGCGGAGATTTTTAACTTGTGTATGGAGGAAAGGGCTGGAAATCCTCGCTGCACCTTAACTAAAACCTTTGAAATTTGACAAAATCGCTTGGATTTCATTTTGGTTTTGACTTCAAGCAAAATAATTCATCATGCAAAATTAATATAGAAGACAAGAGTAACAATGCAAAACACAAAACATAATGTGATAAATAATGAAACTATTGAAATACAGACTGGTTCAGAATTAAAAATTGAAACTATTTTATATGAAAATGTCACACAGGATGCTGCAGCCTTGTTGAATTTTTTTTCCCAATTTTCCTCCAACACAAAACTGCTGCAATCAGGCCCTTCCTGCAGAGCACTGAGGTGTTGGGGGTGGGATGGAGCCATGGAGGAGTCACAGCAACAAAACCCTGATATGGCACCACAGTGAGGGGCCAGTCACAAATGCCCTCCTAATTAATATAAATTGTTTGGTTAGCCCTGATAAACACCGAACACCTGCTTCTGGAGAAAGACTAATGAAAGCTCCACATTGGCAGCTCTCCCCATCCCAGCCCAGGAAACAGCCTTGCCCTGGCATGCCTGGGGATGCTGGGGACACCAGGACCTGTGACCCTCCAGCTGCCACCATCATCCCCGTGCTCAGCAGGATCTCTCCAAGTTACAAATGTTTCTTCTCCTGGATTTCATGGTGCAGTGACCACCCAAACACAGCTAGGAAGAGGAGGGCACCTGCAGGCAAAGAGGGGCTTCTGGCTGTGCCCAAGCCCTGAGTGCTGGAGGATGGATGGATGGATGGATGGATGGATGGATGGATGGATGGATGGATGGATGGATGGATGCTCCTGTGCAGTTTGCACTTTGCATTTTGCAGCATGAAATACCCTGACCTGAGCAGCAGCACGTGAGAAAACAAATGTAGTGCTGAGGGCATTCCTGAGCCAGGAGAATGCTAATTAAAGGGTTTCCTTCAAAAGGCAGGCTGGGATAAGGATCCCAATTATCCCAATAGGGAAAGGGATTTTAATGGGCACCAGCACACCCAACAAAGGTCTGCAGGCTGCTCCTGACACAATCCCATTCAAGCAGCCTTTATGCAGTCGAGGGCGGGGATTTGGGAAAGCCCCCGTCCCTCGGGGTAGAGGGTGACTGTCTTTAGGAGAACTCTGGGGCAGGGAGACACCGAACTTCCCCCCCTGCTCATTCCAAGGGAACACAACGCTTGGACACCTCAACGCTAACAAGTTCCTTCCACTGTGCTGCTTCCATGGATGCTCCACTGGCCTTTCCTAGGATCCTTGTCCCACGGTGCCACTCCCAGCCGGGTGCCACACGATGCGGTCACACCACGGTGGCAGCAGCAGCTGTGCCATGGCCCTGGCACATGCTCGGGGAGCCGGCGGGGCAGCGGCTCGGTGGCAGCCACCCAGGCACGGCAGCGGCAGCGGTGACTCAGCCGCCAGGAATGTGGGAGTTCTGCGCTGAAAGCCTTTTAATTCCAGCCTGGTGATGAATGGGCAAGGCCTGAAATGAAATGTTCGGAGGCTCAATGTACCGGGCCTCCCGCTTGTAATTATTTTTGTACAGAATATGTCAAGTGTCGTGCTTCACAAGAACTCGTTTAGCATGCAAACATTTTGTGATTAAGTGAGGCTTACTTAATTAAGCACTTTGTAATGACTCTTAAACCAAAGAGTAGTGGATTAGTGCGTCCTATTTGTGTCTATCATGTTAAAGGCGCCGTAATAACAGGTTGCTGCAGACAATTAGGGTTAGAATACAGAGTGGATGGAGGGAGAACCAGCAGGCACCCGGAGCCCCGACACTCGCTAATGTCACCAGTTACCGCAGCCTCTGTGGGGACAATGTGAACCCCTCCCGCATCTGCCACCACGCCCAGCCCCGTGTCAGAGCCCTGGCACAGCTTGGTGTCACCCACCGGGACGTGTCCCACCGCAAACAGGTCAGGTAGGGCGGGCATCATCCCGGGAAAAGGTCCCTGCTCCAGCAGAGAGCCTGAGTGCATTCTTGCCAAGGCAGGAGTGGGATGGGGATTTTCTTGTGGCTCTCCAGAACAACACCAGAGTGCTGGCACTGTCAAAGCACACACCCCACGTGTGCTTTCAGCCCCTGGATTTAGCAGATGTGGAGATGTGGTTTGATGGTGGCCTTGGCAGCAGGGCTGGGGGGGTGGGCAAGGGGCACAGGGCTGGGGACAGCAGTGCTGATGGGTCCCGCCAAAGCTGCCGAGGGTTTTCCATGGAAACCACCCGACAACAAGCCCAGAAATGCCACTTGTTTGTAGCCGGTGGCAGCCTCAGCACAACCCTCCCTCCCACCTGGGCCCAGTGGGTGGCCCCACATTTTTCACCAGTGACATTGGCTCCCCTATTTCGTGCAGGGAGAGAGGACAGATTATCTCATTACTCCCCAGCCACTAATTCAGTTAAAGGACAAAGCGAGCGGCGCATCCCTGAGCGCACACGGGGAAGGTGAGAGGAAGCGCAAACAGTCCACATCCCAGGACCTGTGTATGAATAAATCACACCCCGGGACCTGTGTGTGCACACATCCCACCCCAGGACTCGTGCTGGGAGAACACTGGGCAAGAGGAACCCCAGAGCACAACCCTGCCATGGGCACAGCCCCACCACTGCACCACTCGCAGGCTCTGTCCTGTGCTCATGGCTCGCTGTGGCTTCTCCAGGAGCAGAGCAGTTTTATCAAGTTTTATAGTTTCTTTAATTGCCCTTTTTTTGCCCTGGCACCTCTCTCCACCCTGAAAAGGAGGGAGCAGCTCAGGGGCACCCCAAGTGCGATGCCCCAGAGCAGAGGGTCTCGCTCTCTCGCCCCCAACCACGCAGGCTGCTCTCTCATTAGCAGAGTTTATAAACCCAACACTGTAATTTACTGGGTTTGCTTTTCCCTTCACCTTTA
>NC_081264.1:5044327-5076827 GCF_030490865.1 Poecile atricapillus
TGAATGACCAGGACACAGCACCCCAAAACTGCACATCCACTCGTGGCCAGGCATTGAATGGGGTGAACACTCCAGGAATGTTTCATCCTCTAAATACAGCACGAGCTGCCCCTGGCACAGCAGCTTTTCCTGGCTTTGTGCAGCATCATGAGAAGCTGGTTTGGGGGGCATATGTGAGTTATCTCACTGCTATAATTTTTGTTAGTCAGCCCTCCCCCAGAGGGATTACCTGAGGAAATATCTGTGGGAATACAGATATCCCAGCACCAGTCAGAACTTGCTGTCCACCCCACCCTGCCTGAGCCTCACCTGACCAGCTTGTGCCCCCCCAGCCCAGCCAGCAAGGGGGGAATACCCTGGCATTTCAAGAGATGGGATCTTAAACGAGTCTCTAAAGCCTCTAGGTGACCCATGTGGGGTGGATCTGGGGGAGTTGAAGGGAAGCCAGGCTCGGAGGCAGCAGGACAGGAGCCACAGCAGGAGGGACACGGTGCCTGGAGCAGCTCCAAAGGCAGCGCTCAGCACCCAGCCACCGACACCCCAGAGATCCTGCTGGCCCAGGATGGGCATGGCCAAGAGCTGGGTCCTGCCTGCAGCCCTCAGGCTTGGCCACAGCTCCTCCAGAGTATCCCCAGGAGTGGATTAGCCCGGGAAGCTCCGCTGTGACCTGAATTCCCCACCCTTCTGCCCCTTAATAACAAGTCAGGGCCTCAGATTCCCGATGTAATTGCATGAACCGAGAGACTTTCAGCACTTCTCATCCTACACAAATAGTTTCCATTTTGATTCCCAATCTCCTCAAGAAAGTATTTGAAAGTTGTTGTTTTTACTGCAATATGAGTATGAAAAAAAATAGCTCTACTCGGTGAACTTGGAAGTAATGGAATAATAATCCAACAACACAAGCTTCTTGGAAAACTCTTCTGAGAATACCAGTGCCCTTGGGCATGTCTAGAGCCTTGTTTATTAAAACAATATAGTTTAAGAATTAATGCATTTATAAAGCAGGACTTATTACATAAGAATATTGTGCTTCTTTCATCATTGCAAAGGATCTGGTAACTAAATTAATGTAGCCCATTTGAAAGGTTTTTCTCTTAATCTTATTTGGATTTAGGTAGCTGTTTTTGAGAAAAATATGGAAGAGGGGATAAAAGGAAACCTTTGCACAAATACTTCTGTCAGCCAAACTCTTCATGGGTTCTGCTTCTTCAACTGAAGAATGCAAGAAGAGATCAAAATTAGGGAAATAAATCACATTTCCAGAAAAATCTGTATTTATGTTGGAACAGAGAATGTCTGACAGAGCAGGGAGATATTGGAGGACTGGGCAAGTTGGGAAGAACTCAAAGCAAATGAAGGTTCCAATTCTGCAAACAATTATGCCTGTGGTAATTGGGCTGTGTGAGCCAGGCTGGCTCTGCCTTTGCTGGGTGCTCACGTGGCTGCGGGACCAGCGCTCCGGTGCCACCGGAGAACGGGGACAGGGCTGCTCCCAGGATCTCTGTGGGAAGGGATGGACATGGACAGGACCCTCTGCCCATGTCTCTGCCAGCTCCTGAGCTGCCAAAGGTCTCAGGAGGAGCTTCAGCCCATCTGTCACAGCACCAGGGCTCATCCTGCTGCTCTGGCCCTGCCCTGTGTCACGGTGGCTGCTTCCCTCCTTCCCAAAGGCTCCAGGGAATGTTGGGCTGCTTTGGACTGGGTTGTTTTTCCTCTTCTTCCAGGAACTTGGTGTGATAAATCAAGGGAGATGATCCAGGCTGCTGACAGCACCTGGAATGAGGCACTGGGCTGGCTCATCCCTGTCTCCCAAGGGGGCTAGGCATGGAGCAGGGATGGGATGGGATGGGATGGGATGGGATGGGATGGGATGGGATGGGATGGGATGGGATGGGATGGGATGGGATGGGATGGGATGGGATGGGATGGGATGGGATGGGATGGGATGGGATGGGATGGGATGGGATGGGATGGGATGGGATGGGATGGGATGGGATGGTTGCTCCCTCTGGAAGATATAACAATCTCCCATCCCACATCGTGCCTCCCCAGTGAAGGGCCTTTTGCCATCTCCAGTTCTTGTGCTGTGGAGGCTCTGGGGGATTATTTTAAAGTCCCTTTTGGCTGGGAAAAATCTGGATTTCATAAGCCCTTTCCAGTGTGAAGTTTTTGCAGTTTTTCACAGTGATATCACTTTAAGGTTTTCCATAGCCACAGAATTTCTTCCATTAATGGAAAAAACATTAGTGTCCGTTTAGGAAAATAACTTTTCAATTGCTGAAGAAACTCTCTGGTTGTGCCTCAGGCAGAAATGGACTCTGGATGAGCAGGTCCTAGAGAACAAAACGGAGCCACACAAGGGTCTGGGACAGCTCTGCTGAGCCCAGGGTGCTCTGTGATGTGCCCTGGTCATGTGCCAGCCGTGCTGCACCATCTGTGCCCAGGTGTGCTCCCTATCACCTCCTGCCCAGGGCTGGCAGAACAGCCAGAGGCACTTTGGTTTTCCTCCAGACAACTTGGACCAGCCCTTTGCCCATGCAGGAGTCACCTGCCAGCAAATGTCCCAGGCTGGGATATGGGTGATGGAGTCTGCCTTCAGCATCTGGGCTATTTCCAGATAGGAAAACATCCCATGGAGCTCCATGGGAAAGTTTCCAAAGAGCAAAGAAAAGCCAAATACTATCCCTTCTGCAAGTTAAACCAGAAATCATATCTGACATCAGTGACACCGAGAAACCTGCATGGCAGCACAGCCTGGCAAGGAACACTCTGGGCTTCTCAAAAGATGGAAACCAAAAGGCATTTCTCCAGCTGGTCTCAGCTCCTGGGATGCCCCTGGGAAGCACAGCTCATGCCCAGATGTAACCCTGAGTGTTCTGCTGGCATAACCCAGCGCTGGTGCTGGGACAATGGTCAGAGTGAAGGACCTGCCCTTGCTGCAGAGTCTGAAGCAGCAGCAGACACACGGCTCTGAGGAATCTGAGGTTGCTGTGAGACAATCATCCTGCTCCTCCCCATGATTCCAAATAAAAGGAACTGTGGGTTTTTCAGTCCCTGATAGGTTCAGTCAGTCCCCAGGACAGTGATCAGATGGTGTAAACAGGACACGCTTCAGCAAGGCTGTAAATACAATTTATGGCTGCTGCAGCCTGCAGTGCTCAGAAAACGGGACCCTTTCAAAAGCACATGTGCCTTTTTCTTACTTAGAGATTTCACCATTTGGGAACATTTGATCCCCTGTCAGTTTTTAGGATGCCAAAATGTCTAAGAACAATGTTGAAAAGCTGACAAGTGTTTCAGCAACCTGCTTTGCTCCCCTGTGCCGTGTGCTGCTGTTTTCTGCATGCTCAGTTCAGACACACATCCTTTCACAGGGTGTGACCTTCTGCGGCCAATATTCCTAAATTTGGCTTCAGCCTAGAAATAAAGTCACTTTCTCCACTTGCTTGCAAGTTCTGTGACCCAGAATCATCCTTTAATGCCTCAGGATCAAGCACCTGGGGGAAAATGTCAGGGGTGAAAATCAGGAGAAAAGAGAACAGCAACAACCACACGGGACATTGCTGAAGGTGTTCCCATATTTCCCTTTTCCAGGGGGTGTCCAGCTGCTCCTCCTGACAGGATGGGCAGCCCCCACGTACCTCAGGGCCCGCAGCCCCCACTTGTCCAGAAGAGCTGAGGGGGTGGAAACTTCGCTCCTTCCAGCTTCGGTTTCCAGCTGAAACCCTTGGCGACATTTCTGTTTTGCTTAAGATCAAGTTCCACCTTCTCCCTGTGGTGCAAGAGCTTGGCCCGGGTCTCAGAGGTCTCTGGCACTGGCAGCAGCCTCTGGAGCAAGTGGAACTCTCGGGGTGATGGGAGGAACTGCTCGGTGCTGTTGGCTCTGCTGGGGAGCAAACCCCATGCACAGACACAGACTAAAACCACCTCCCATCCCTGTGGCATGGAGGGTTCCTGGGGAGAGAGCAGGACTGAGGCAGCCTGGGGAGCAATGGGGGGAAATCTCATCCTGACAGCAAGGGGGGGACAGGAGCATCTCCTCCCAGCCCAGAGATGAGACTGTTAAATTCTGTGACAGCACAGACAGGGATTTTCTCTCAATAAAGTCTTAAAGGGTTTTAAAGACTTAACAAAAATAGCTTTGAACGGTGTCTGAAATGGTTCAGCTCTGGGGTTCCAGGCTTTGAGCAGCGTTGTAGGAAATTTTCTGATGGACCATTTCCATTGGAAATGGCGGTTTCAGGGAGCTGAGGACATTTCACAGGGATAGATTGATTTCAAGGACATTTTAACGTGGATTTTGTTTTGCCACTGCTGATAGTTTCCTTTGGTATTGATCTTTGCATTTCACCAAATATTTAACAAGTAACAATAACATTTGCTAAGAATATCGAATTTCAGCAAACTTTTGGGCGTGCCTTGCTCGACTCAAAGCACCATCTTAACAACCATTTTCTGCTCAGGATACACGCTGCTTTCCAGCTGGTTTTAATCTCGAAACGCAAAGCTTCGCTGTGATTGTTACTTTGAATGATGTCGATTCAGGATGATGAAAGCACTGGTGACTACGTCATTCCTGCTGGTTGGGAGTGGTGACATTCCTGCTGTTTGGGAATGGTGACATTCCTGCTGTTTGGGGATGGTGACATTCCTGCTGTTTGGGGATGGTGACATTCCTGCTGTTTGGGGTTGGTGACATTCCCGCTGTTTGGGGATGGTGACATTTCCGCTGTTTGGGGATGGTGACATTCCCGCTGTTTGGGGATGGTGACATTCCTGCTGTTTGGGGATGGGAAGCTCCTGCCCTCGGTGGCGTTGGCACAGGCAGCACTGGAGCCACAGGAGCCCGGTGACAGCAGGAGGACACGATGGTGCCACATGTGTGGCTATGTGTTATTATTCTCCTTGGCTGTGCCTCCTGACTCTTCCAGGGGTCCACACGGATCCTGAGCCAAGGGAGCAGCGGGAGAAGCTGAGGGGAAGCAGAACAGTGGGAGCCCCACAAGGCTGTGTCTCTGCGAATCCACATTCCCACAGGGATGGCCCCAAAGCATCCCAGGGCTGCTGGAAGGGCTGGCAGTGCAGCAGGAGCACCCAGCAACCCTTCTCAAGGGTTTTATTTCCTGAACTGCCCCCTTGCCAGGGGCTGATGAACCAGGATTTTAATTGGTTTGGACATGGGAAATAGAGTTGAAATCAAGGAAAGGGAGAAGGGACTCCAGTAGGCGCCTTGCAGATGGAAGCAGTGGGAGGGCAGTTTAGGGAGTTTCTGCTCAAGGAGAAATCCCCTCTGGCTGGGGAGCTGATCCAAGAGGCACCCACAACACCCAGGCTCTGCAGAAGGCCAGGGAGAAGACTCTGGGTGTCCAGGCAAACTTCCAGAGGCACACGCGACCTGGGCGTGAAACTCCTGCAGGATTTGTCAGCGGTGTGATAACGGATGCGATAGGGAGATAACGGCAGTGATAGAGCTGATGGGATCACACCGAGGCTGAATGGGCTCCGGGAAGCTCGGAGCTTTCCTTTGGAGCCTGAAGGAAATAAAGCCCTCGGTACAATAAGCAGATCAGATAAGCCAGGAGAAAAATGGAACTGCATAAAGTAAAAATAACTCATCTCTCCCGTTTTCACCACACACAAAAAGCAAAAGCTGATCCCGAAAGATACCTGGCGCTGCCGCTCTGGGGATCTTGCTTTTGAGAAAACCAGGGAGATCTGGAGCTGGAGTCAGCACATCGCCCCTTGCCGTCCTTCCAATAGCACGCAGAGAAGCTCTGAAACCCAGGAAATGCTAGTACTATATTTTATTACATTTTAAAGAGACAAAAATCCTCTGGCTCAAATCCGCTGCGCAAAATAAACACAATTTGAGTTCTCTCTCCGCACGCCGGGGCACTCGCTGAGCGCACACAGAGTGACTGTAACATAACGCTTTCCTAGGGGCTCCCAAGCTCCAGCGGGGCCCCAGCCTGACTTGGGGAAGGAATTGGGTTCACATAACCCTCACTTAAAAAATAGACTGGCACATTTTTGCTTTATCAAACTCTATTTGCAAAAGACTAGGGCTAAATGATCTGAAAAGGTTATTTTGAAACAGGGTCACCCTCACTGCCACAGGTCTAATAAAACAAAACTATGGCCAAATTAGAAACATATTTCATCTAATAGGGGAAAATATAATTGGTGAATCTGTCTGGTGTTTGACCTACAGTATTTATGCTAAATGAAAGTTTAAATATATCACAATGCAGCACGAACAAGAAAAGCTGCATTCACTCTCTGTTCTGTGGTTTGATCCCTTCCCCTTAACCCTTAGCTCCACACGAACGCCAACATCAGCATTAGCTTTGGCCACGCTGCTCAGATGCTGTGAAACAGAAGGGATGGCCAAGGGCTGCAGGAGACATGAGTGATTCTGGGAAAGTACCCAGGATACCAGAAGGGGCTTCAAAAACTGCTGCGGGGTGTCCCTCTCAAACTGAGCCCCCTCGGGATGAGGAGTCTGACATCCAGCTGGGATCTCCAGGTGAGATTTGAAGCCAGGACCTGATTGATGCTGGACAGGAGGACGAGGTGGCCACTGTGTGGGGTTCCTGGCTCCGCCACCCTTATGACACACAGAGCTGTGTGGGCGCAGAGTGGGTACCATAAAAATAGGGATTCTGCATCATCAGAGTGAAAACATCACACCCTGGTCATGAACGTAGCGTGCAGGGCTGGTGCTGGGCTCACATGCATTCGCTGATGATGCAGGAGGTGCAATTTGTGGTCAACCAGCTGTTTGTAATTCCCATCGCCCGGAGAACCCCTCCTCCCACCCCCAAATAATTTATGTTCCGCATAAAAGCGAGAGAATCCTTGAGCAGCAGTGATGGATGAAGGAGATTATTAACAAGGATATCATTTTAAGAGAGTCTGTCTTTTGGTTCCTCGCAGTTACATAACATTTCATAAATTTCGTAACAGATTGGTTCCTGACTGCTTCACCTGACAGCAGCACCTCAGCCAGCCTGGTGGGATCACAGGGTGCCATGCCCTGAACCCCAGGCTGAGCAGAGTTCCTGGGCTCCATCCACAGGGATCTGCTTTCCATGGACCCCACGGGTCCTGCTTCCTCAGTCCCAGGCCTGAATCAGGTGAAAATAACTGGAACAACCACAAGAGAATGCTCTCATCACCCCTGCCTACGCAGAGAAAGGATCAGGTGAGGTTTTGTCAACTCAGGTGACACAAGCACAGTTTATCCAGGTCTAAGACACCAGCTTCAAGCCCCAGTGTTGGCACTGGTGCTGCAGAGTCACCATCCCCAGCCAGGAGGAGAAGCTAGCCCACCCCATAGCCCCTGCCTGCTCCCCATCCCCCAGCTCCCCCCAGCATGAGGGGATGGTTGGACAAACAGCACCAGGCATCACCCCCTCCATGCCACAGCTCCTGCCCTCCCTGCCTGGAGCCGTTTCAGGAGTGGTCTCCCTCCCCCTGGCATGGGAGAGGAGCAGGATGGCAGGAATCCATGAGGAGCTCTCCTGACAGGGCCATGTGCTGGTCCCTGTGCTCCCCTGCATTCGGCAGAGCCCTGTAGCTCAGCCAGACGCACGCAGCTATGATTCATCCCTCACAGGAGTGCAGGCTGAAAACAAAAATCTCAACCAAACAATCCTTTCGACTCCGAGTCCCAGTAAATGGCTTCCTTGGGCAGGAGCAGGGATGCACAGCCCTTCCCACTGGGACACCTGGGGAGCGCAGTGCAGGGGCAGGAGCAGATTCTGCTCGCTGGGCCTTGGCGAACCAAGCGAGACACACTGAAATTCCGAGCAGAGAAGCAGGACTGCAACCTCGAGCTGAGCAAATGGATGGGGGAGACAGGGATCTTCTTTCTTTTCCTTTATTTCCCCCTTTCTTTTCTTAAAAACCTTCATGTGGAAGAGAAAGGGGCTAATTAAATTCTTTTGCTGAACATATTTAGCGAGTCTTTCAGAGAAGTGATTGCGTTTGGCCGCAGTCCAACAGCCAGGAGATAGGATTGTGCTCAGGAACAGGCAGAGCAGAGCGCTGATTTAGGAGGATCCAGGCAGATCCCAGCTGACAGGGTCTGGCCTGTCTCAGGCACTGTGGGAGGAAGGATGAGGGTGGCCAAGGTGGCTTTCTTGAATTCCTAGTGCGTGAGGTTAAGGAGGATCTCGTCTCCGTGACATCCTCCAGGGCTTAATTTACAGCGTGCCCCGAGCGTGCGCCCACAGCCCCGACCGCGCTGCCTCCCCGGCACTGAGTTATTGTTTAGTCAGCACCGAGCATCCCATGCATCCAAAAATCAGCGAAACTGCCTGTGGCACCAGCAGCCCCGAGGCCCCACTCAGCCCCGCACCAACACCAGCTGATGCCATGGATCCCAGCCTTGTCCATATTCAAGGGCCACCAAAACCACATTTGAGTTTGGATGCTGGGCTGAGCTGATTTTCAGGCTGATTTCCAGCTGAATTCCAGGCTGTGCCGGCTGTCCCAGGCTCGGGATTGCCGAGGGATGCCTGGGACACGCAGGATGTGGAAGGATGTGCGCTGCCCACTGCAAGCGCTCCCGGCTGGGGGCGCGGCACCGAGCAGCGCTCCGGAGCCTCGGGGATGCTCCGGAGCCTCGGGGATGCTCCGGAGGTTCGGGGATGCTCCGCAAGCCCCGGGGCGCTCAGAACACCGGAGCCACAGCACCAGCACGGCCAGGCCGGGTTCCCTGCCGTGCCACGGGCAAGGAGGAGGCACAAGGCAGCCCGGCTCTGAAATCCCCCTGTATTCCCGTGCAGGGGGGGTCCCCTCAGCCAGCCCCTGTCCCAGGCACTGCGAACACCCTCCCCGTGCAGCAGCTGCCCGGAGGGACCCCGGCCCCTGCGGGGTGGCACATTTACATCGCCTCAGCACATTTCCATCTCTTCACCTATTTCCGGGGCAAATTGCCTGGTTTTATGGCGCCTGACCGGCTCCCTCGGGGACAGCATTAGACGGGCAGGCAGTGAACCACGACAAGAGGTTTTGCTTTTCCCACAAGGTTCCTGTGAGAAAGCCCTCCCTTCTTCCCTCCCTCCCTCCCTCCTGCTGCCTTCATCTCCTCTCCAAGGGCGCTGTGCTCAGTCTCTCCGGCACCCCGGGTGCTGGGGAGCCCCTCATTGCTCCAGAAGAAGCAGCCGCACCAAGAGCTGCGCCCCGCTGCTCGGCTGCTCTCTCGGCAGGCTTCTCCCTCCCATTTCAGCTCTTTGGTCCGAGTGGCCCTTGTGCAGGAGAAGCCTGGAAATGGTTCTAAAGCCCGAGATGTGCCAGGTACAAATCCTGTTTCCCTCATCCCAGGCCCCTGAGCATCACCAGCCTCACGGTGTCAGGGACTCTGCCGGCACTGGGGTCTGGCAGCCCTCACCACACTGTCCCCAGCACTGCTGTGTGTCAGGAGGGGCCAGGGGACCCCCAAACAGCCCTGCTGGGGTCAGGCTCTGTCCCGGGGCAGCAGCTGCAGTGACTGTGCTGCCCAGCAGCATTCCCAGGAGAACTGGAGATCCCGTGGGAGCACTCTTGATCCCCTGGGAGCCAGAGTCCCAGGATGGTGGCTGATGTCCCCTGCACACATTCCTTGGAGCTGGCACTCCCACCACCTCGCTCACACGAGGCGCTGGACTGGGAACATCCTAACAGAGATGGCTTCAGCCCCAGCAGATGTTTCAAATTTGTTGTTAACCCATATTTATTTGGACTGATCATAGCAGGCAGCCCTCCAAATGTGCCAGGAGTTTTACAATAAACTCAGGCTCACTCTATCAAAAGCAAATCGATGAACAGTGATATTGGCCCCACCCATCCACATGATTCCCACCGGCATGTCCCAGTCCCTCCAGGATGGGATTTACCCCGGTGCAGGTCCTGGACCAACTTCTCCAAGAGTCCCTGCAGCACCGCAGGCTCCCTCAGCCCCTTCTCCAGCTAAAGCTCCTTTTTAATTGCCTTCTGAGAGGAGCAGTGACACTCTCCACAGGGAGGATTGATTTAGACATGCAGTTTTCTCCACAGACTTCACAAACGGTTGTAACAAGGTCACAGAGAAAAACAATTTTATCCTCTGATTACTGTAACATGATATGAGCCTGGAATTGCATCCACTTGGACTATTTCTTTAGGCATTGTTTGTCTGGTCCCTGAAGAAAACTCCTCTGTAGGAAGCACAGGCAGACTGGATTGCTCCCCGTGTTTCCCAGTGCTCCCCAGGCACCTGCAAGGGCAGATCCTGGGTGCTGGAAGGGAGCTGCTTCAGCTCCAGCAGCAGCAGAGCTCAGCACAGTGCAAATCTCAGCCGTTAAGAAACGAGGTGCATTTCCACTGGATGGTCCCTGGATGCAGAACATCTTCCTGCATCCTTTCTGGTGTGCCCAGAATGGACTGTTTAGAAAGTGCAGAAGGGGAGGCACACAGCTCATCACCTCTTCCTGATCAAGCCAAATCCATACAGAAAAATGAACCCAGCACTTGCAGGTACCTCATTGTCTGTAAATACTCATCCAGAGTGAAATATTACAAATATTCGGTGAATTGTCAAAATAATGGGAATATAACAAGGTCAGAATACTGAGACATCCGATCACAATCAGCCCTAATTCCACCAAAGCCACGTTTAAAGGAGATTGTTTTGTCAAAGGTTTTTCATGGCCCGGTGGCTTTGTAGCACAAGGTTGTTTGGATCAAGTCATTTCTGATGAACATTTATTATGGAGATGAAATGTCACACGCATTCCACGCCGAGAAACTTCATAAACTTGCTCAGATAATTTAAGAACTTCTCAGCCCATAAGCTGCTGCCCCAGGAATTATTAAAATGCAGAGGACAGGCAGAGGGGGAGCTGGGACAATGGCACTGGCACCCACTGAGGGAAGCCCAGGGATGCCCACCTGGCACAGCTGGCACAGAGCTCCCCACCACACCCAGGAACAGACCAGGCACTGGCATTTGGCATGGAAAACATGGACAGCAGTGCCCAGGGGTGCTCAGGGTGCCAGCAGAGGAGGGTGGCTGCCCAGAGATGAGGGTCCTGCCAGCATTCAGCAGAGTGTCCCAGCACATCCCACCATGTCCCAGCCGTGAGGGTTAACTCTGCTGCTGGAGGGGGTTTTGCTGACTCTCTGCTCTTACATCACGGCTGTGCTATGAGGCCTGGCAGGGCTCCCACTCTGCAGCTCCGGGCTCCAGCCTCTGTCAGTTTTGGCGTAGGGAAAGGGAGCCTGGGCCAGGGCAGCAGGGAGGGGGCAGAGGCACTGAGCCCACCCATCCCTTTGCTGGGGCTGCAGGGGGTCGGGGTCTCACTGGGGGGATGGAAGGAGGCAGAAATTCTTGTGCAGCTCCCAGCAGCTGGCTGGGCTGAGGGGTGGGGAGGTGTCTCTGTGCAGCACAGCTCGGCACGGCGTGATGTGCTCCCTGGGATGCCCTTGGTCCACTGGGACAAGCTGGAAATCCGTGCATTTCCATGGGACCAGCGGAGCCGGAGCCGACCCAGCCCGGCTGGATGCGCCCAGCCCCGGCCCCACGCTCCGACAGCGAGGCACCGGCCTCAGGAATGAACTCACAGAGCAAAACCAGGCAGCCTGAGTCAACTACTCCCTAAAATCATCAATTACACCGTGACAGCCCAGGAGGAGAGGAGGGGAAGCCGGGGACACGCTGCCGAGGGGAGGGGAAGGCCAGAAGGAGAGAGCAGTAGTTAAAGCCCTGCTGTGAATCAGGAGGCACAATGGCATTTCCAGATGCACAGAGCCTTGGGTGGGTGTGTGACAGCTCCAGAGCCGGAGTTTGGAGAGCTGGAACCGAGCTGGAGCAGCAGGATGAGTGCCATGGGGGAATGGGGGAGAGTGGCACTGAAAGGCACCTGGGCCCATGGGGCTTCCAGGCAGCATTCATACACTGAAAGGGACAATAAACACACTGCTGATAAAACTTACAGGTGAGACTCGGCTGGGATGAGCTGGGATGAGCTGCACATACCCCCAACAGCAAAAGACATGGGACTTGGAAGAATTAGGGCAATGCAGGATGCAACCAAGAGGAACATGGCTGAGAGAGAGCACAGCTGGAACAGCCAAGAGATGAGGGAGTGAGAGGGAGGAAACGGGGGGATCTGGATGGGAGAGGTAAAGAAGATTTCAGACAGAAAATCTGGGATGAGTCTTCAATGATGGATGGGAAGCAAAGATCGTTTCCAACCCCGCTGTCTGTTCAGTCCGTGGGACCAAGGCAGATCTCAGTCAGTTTGATCCTGAGTCCTGCAGAGTCTGCCCACACTCTGGGCCATCCCAGAACTGCCAGGACGGACCCAAGGGGATCCAAAGCAGGTCCCT
The DNA here is from genome assembly GCF_030490865.1 of Poecile atricapillus. Classification (NCBI taxonomy): domain Eukaryota; kingdom Metazoa; phylum Chordata; class Aves; order Passeriformes; family Paridae; genus Poecile; species Poecile atricapillus. The sequence goes on from NC_081264.1 coordinate 5,056,685, forward strand.
GGAGGGACTCTGAGCACCCCCAGCACAACCAGGGCACCCCATGCCTCCTGTGCCACACCCAGCAATGTCAGACCCACCCTGGACACAGATTGCAGCTGCTACATGATCACATTTTCATTTAAAACACAAAAATATCCACAAAGAACCAGCAAGCGTGTCTTCTCCATTTAACATCTGGAACATAAATAAAAGATGGACGGAAAATGGGATTTCTTTGGAGAGTAGGAAACAAAGTGCCTTGCCACTAACTTATTTTAGAGTTTCTCTGTAATGTGATTTCCAGTTCCTTTGGTTATCAGGAACCTCCATTGTTTTCCCGCTGAAGAGGCGATTTCAATGCCCAGCACACTGCAGCCCATGTTTGGGATTCTGGGGTAGTTTTTTGATATCCACTAATTTCTCCATGCTGAGGCAAATTTGTCACACGCATGGGTCTGTTTGATTTCATTAAACAGAATATTTAAGCATAAAAATTGTTTAATCGCCTTGTGTCATTATGAGATGAATTTCATTTTGCATACATTTGCATATTTCATCAAAATTAAGGCTGCTAATATGCAAATGAGAGCCAGGTTGCGGCTGAGGTGTTTATTGTAATAGCTGCAGGCTGTTCCACTTGAAAAGCTTCTGGGCGGCGCAGTGGAGGGGGTGCAGAGACCCCTCTGAGCACCTTTTAGAATCAATTTGCTGGTATTTCTCCCACTAATGTCCCCCAAAACTGCCCAGATCTGGGATGAGCACCTGGGAGCTGGAAAGGGCACCCAGGGCAAAGAGTACTTGGGGTCTGGGGTGAGCATTTGGGCTCCCACCCCAGAATGTTGTCCCTCCGAGTTGGGAAGTCTTTCCCTGTTCCCTGCAGCAAGAACCATTGCAACAAAAACAGCCCCAACCTCATCCCTGTGGTAGGAAGATCCCCCCAGGACCAGGGCTGCCCCCAGGAAGGTCCCTGGGGCTGGGACAAGTCCCAGAAATGTTTTTCCCCCCACAAAGCCTGGGAAACAAGGCATCTCCCTGCTCTCATTGAACTCAGTGAAGGTCAAACACCAAGTTCCTTCAGACCCATTTGAGAGGCCCAGACAGACAAATCATGAAAATCAATCCACAGTGGGTAATTAATGCAGCCTTCATTAGCACGCAGCAGCTGAACGATCTGCATCCAGCATTCTGTGCTTCGTGGCAGCCCAATAAATCGGGATGGATCCCGCTCTCCCAGCACTGGGCGCTGTCTCACTTTTCTTTCCCAATCAATGCAAAGGCCTCCCCAACCCCGGCACCATCAGCACTTCCACTGCTCAGAGTGTGAAGCTCCACAAATTGTGTATGATGTGGCATCAGGCCCTTAGGTTTCATTTTTCAAATCTACTCTTTGGTTTATTTTTGTTAAAGATTTTGTTTAAGTTTTTAACCCACTCCAGAGCCCCGTTTCTGTAAAGAGCCACCCTGTGCCTTGGGGAACTCCTGGATTGTGGATGCTGCAGGAGCAACACGCAAAGCCCTTCATGAGTGATCAACTCCTTCAAATGGAGTTTAGCAATGAAACCAAAATGAAACAATGAGCACCACAGCCAACCATCTATCCATCCATCCAGCCATCCATTCCTCATCCATCCATCCATCCATCCATCCATCCATCCATCCTCCATCCATCATCCATCCATCCTCCATCCATCCATCCATCCATCCATCCATCCATCCATCCCTCCATCCATCCACCCACCCATCCTCCATCCATCCATTCCTCATCCATCCATCCATCCATCCATCCATCCATCCATCCATCCATCCATTATCCATCCTTCCATCCATCCATCCCTCCATCCATCCATCCATCCATCCATCCATCCATCCATCCATTCCTCATCCATCCATCCATCCACCCATCCATCCATCCATCCATCCATCCATCCATCCATCCATCCATCCATCCTCCATCCATCCCTCCATCCTCCATCCATCCATCCATCCATCCATCCATCCATCCATCCATCATCCATCCATCCCTGCATCCTCCATCCATCATCCATCCATCCATCCTCCATCCATTATCCCTCCATCCATCATCCATCCATTATCCATCCCTGCATCCTCCATCCTCCATCCATCCATCCATTCATCCATCCATTCATCCATCCATCCATCCATCCATCCATCCATCCGTCCACCCATCCATCCCTCCATCCGCCCTCCATCCATTATCCATCCCTCCATCCATCCTCCATCCATCCATCCATCCATCCATCCATCCATCCATCCATCCATCCCACATGGAGCCCATCCTGCTGCCTCATCCCCCGGCTCACAATGCAGAGGTGCAGGATGAGCTCCTCCCTGGCCATGGACAATGTGAGCAGCACAAAGGAAAGAGCTCGTGGCAATTTTTGAAGCTTTTGGAATTTTCAATTAAAGCACAAGGGGCTTTTTCAGCACATATTAGTCCAATCAAAACTTGTATCATCACTTCTCCAAAGAAAACCTGAGCAGCGTCTTTGCTTTCGTGCTCAGAGATAAGGCCTGCCTGGATATTAAGCAGAAGTATTCCTCAGTTTTTAGGGGGATTTTTGTAACTATTAGCCCTGAATGGCCACTCTACAGTGATTTATAAGGGAAGGCAATGCTGCACTCCCACAACACAAGAGCAAAGGAATGCAAATCCCAGGGCTACTCCCAGCGTGTCTCCTCACACAGGGAAGGCAAACGGGACCACCTTAAGCCCGTCTGAGAGACTGAGGCGCAAAGGTATTTGTTTAAAAAAAAGAGTAGTGATTGCAGAGAAAAGAGAAACCTGAGAGCTCCTTCCCCAGCAGTCAGACAGGGTCACCAAAACCAGACTAAATAGTCTGACTGAGGGCAAAGCGCGGGGCTGGCTGAAAACTGATCCTCGGGATGGAGGAGCAGCCACAACCGCCAGGGCAGGAGGGCTGGGTGGGAAAGCAGAGCCACCAGAGGGACCGTGGTGTGACAGAGCCACCAGAGAGGGGCTGGAGCTACCAGAGAGCATTCAAAGTGACCATGGTGTGACAGAGACAGTGAGGAGTGGCCAGAGACAAGGACAAACCCAAATCCCTCCAATGCCTGAGGCAGAGGAACAACTCGGAGAGAGCTCATAACTCATCCTTATTTCAGGGACCCAGATCTAGGAACACCTGAGAACTGGCTGCAGTAGAACCAGACTGAGGTCCATGTTCTCCTCATGGCTCACACCTTCCCAGTACATCGCTAATAATGGGTGTTCTTCCCCAAAAGGGTCACCTTGCTCTCAGCCTAGAAGGACCTTTCCCAGTGGTCTCAGAGGGCAGCTGCAGAGGAGCTCCCAAGGAGCTGAGACTTCACTCTCTCGCTACAGCTGGGGACCTTCCCCACCAACATTCACACACCAGCATCTCCCAGAATGGACACATTTCCTTTTTCTGCTTCAAAAAAGGATTAAAATAACATTTATTCCATGCCCAGAAGCCATCCCCCTACTACAAGGACAACCTGCACAAAATTTACCCAAAGCCAGTTTCCCGTAGGGCTGAGACCCTCTCACTGGGTCATGCTTCACCTGCCCCAGGTTGCCACCTGTGAGGAGCAGGATTGCAGGAACAAGCCCCCCACAACCTTTCAAGGCCCTGTAGCCACACTGTGAGCCCTGTAGCCACATGCTGAGCTGTTGCCAGGCTCTGGGGCTCTTCCTGGGATCCTGGGGGCTCTTGAGGGCTCCCTGCCACGCCCTGCCCATGCTGACCATGACAGTCTGTGCCACTGCCAGTTTCACCATCTTCCTGAAGGTATTTGCCCTCTGTGTCTTTGTATCTTGCTGCCTTTCAGGGGTTTGGGTTTCTCTGTTTGCTTTGGGTTTGGGCGGGGTTTTTTTTGCCAATTCCTTTTGCTCTTTTGAGTTCTCTCACCTTTTTTTTTTACTCCTGTGATGGTTTCTTAGCTCTTCTGAGAAGAACTTTGGGAGCTGAAGAGCATCCCCTGCATGTGCCCGTGGCTGGGACAAGGGGAGCACACAGGGTTACAGATCCAGCAGCAGATGACTGAGTAAACACCAGGCGCTGCCAGAGATCAGGCAAGCAAGAAACACACGGTCAATTCTTTTAACTTACGACTGCACTTAATTACTGCCTTTCCTCCCTTCATAAGCTACATATGGGATTAATAATAATGCTGAATCAGATATGGTCTCTTACAGAATCATGGAATCATTTGGGTTGGAAAAGGGATCTAAGATCATAAAGTCCAACCATTCCCCCAGTGCTGCCAAGGCCACCACTGACCCAGTTCCCCCAAGTGCCACATCCATGTGTCTCTTAAATCCTGCCAGGAATGGTGACCCCACACTGCCTGGGGCAGCTGTGGCAGGGCTGGGCAGACCTTTAGGGTAAGGAGCCACTTAAGGCCATTTTCTCTTGTCATGAGGCTTCTTCCAAACCCACCTGGCTGCCCCCTCCTGTCAGGGAGTTGTGGAGAGCCAGAAGGTCACCCCTGAACCTCCTTTTCACCAGGCTGAGCCCCTCCTGCTTCTACAGCTGCTCCTCATATGACCCTTCCCCAGTTCCATGATGTTTCACTGAGGTTTCACTGCACTCCATCGTTTACTCTGGGCTTTACCTGGGCACAGCAGTGGGTGCAGCACTCAGGGACACCTTAGGAACAGGAAAATGTGATTCCAAAAGCCCAAATTATGTGCTAGGCTATGTCTGGCTGTTTACCTGTGATGTTTGCCAACTGCTATCTCATTAGCTGTACAGGAAATATAATTGATATTTCTGCAGAGACGTGACACTTGTGCCTTTGCTGAAACGGGAAGGGTTTCTCAGGGCTTCACATCACTCCTCTTCACTGCTTCCCATAAGTGATACTGCCTCGTTTTGGGAAGGATTCCAAGAAATAAGAGCTTACCAGAGAGGCCTCTTGAAAGTATGGGCAGCTTTATGTCAGCCTGGGAGCTCCCTCAGACACAAATCTTCTGGAGGAAAGAGTGGATTCTCTGCTGTTTGCAAAAGGGCCACAAATGGGAAATAAAATGTTTGTGCAGCTCTTTAATGTGAAAAACATCCATTTTGGAGCAGATTCTGTGTCTAGTCTGGGTGAGACGGAGCAGGCAGCCTGTGAGGGACTGCAGAGGGAGGCGAGGGCTGTTTTCAGAGATTCCTGCAGCCCTGACCACTAAGTCAGGACATTGATTATTCCAAACCCTGGTGACTGAGACTCCCCCAGTCAGGGAAGCAGCATGATGCACACATCTGGTCCCAGATGTGCTGTGACAGGGGTCTGTGTGATGCAGGAGGGATGCAGAAGACTGACCCTCTCCCCCTTCTCCCTCTCACTCAGGAGAGAAGCAGTGCAAGGCAATTTAAATTCCTCTGGGGATCACAGCCACTTACAGCTAACCTGAAACCTCCCTCCAGGCATTCTCACTGCTCCCCTTTTGTCATCAAAAGGTATTTTTACCACTTGAAGACTTTCTCTTCCCCACACCCAGCGCCCAGCAAGGGGGAAAAGCTGCTTCCCTTGGGAGGTGACCCGGGGCTGGAGGTGTCCTCATGGCACTGGGGTGAAGGGGCACCACGGCAGGGCTGGCCAGAGAGAACATCAGCAGGATTTCTGTCAGCTGAAGGGAGAATGTTCCGGGCAGAGCAGCCGCTCTCCGCCAGTTCCGAGCAGGAATTTCTGTACCCATCTGCAAGAGCAGCTCTCCCCTCAGGACACGTCACAAACCTGTAGGAGAGAAGAATTTCTGGTTTGGTGGTTTTGTGTTCCTCATGCATTTCTGCTCTTTATTTTGAGAAAATATTGGACTTCCCCGAAAGGAGGAATTCCGTGCAGAGCATTCTGTGTCCTGGGGACGCTGTGACGAGTGGCTTTGCTGCCATGGCCGCTCCCTCTTCCCTCCTTCCGCTCATCCAGTTTCTCGTGTTATTTCTTGCCATAAAGCCTCATCACCTCTCTTTTGAGATTTGCATGGAGTTCATACATAACAAGGCTTTTTTTTTCCCTGGGATGAAATCTCTCGAAATCTGATCCATGAACACATCTAAACAGGCACACTAACAGGAAACTCAGAGATATGGAAATGTAAATGAGTCCCCAATCAATAAAGGCAATTATAGTGAGAGATAGACTGACATACAGTATCTTGAGGCTTTTTTCCTTGTCTTCCAAGGGACTCCCCAGGGGCTCCACAGACACTGGTGAACGTCTTTCCAAGGCTTACTATGGCTGGGGAGAACTGTTCCCTGGAACAGGCACAGGAATGATGCTGCCAAGATCACAATGTGCCCACTGCCACTGGAGCCAAACCTCTCCAGCAGGCTGGGGGCAAGGAATCTGAGTGCAGGCATTGCCGAGGGATTTTCAGTTCTGTAGTTCAATTTCTCTTTGACATCCTTCTTTTTTATTTTTTTTTCTGCAATTACAGGCAGCGAGATGAAGAGATCAGCCTTATTTAACTTGCGTTTTACCTTTTAAAACATGTCACTAATTTTTTTGCCCAGTTAGCTGTGTGTTTCAGCTGTTCTAAATACAAACTGCCGCCAAGTTTCGCAGAACCCAGAAGGAGGAAGAGGTTGGTCCCCTCCCGAGTCGTTGGCTGTCAGTGACCACCTCACCTGCCTGCTTCCTTAAGGGCTGATGGCACAGACCACCCAGCATTTTCTGCTGTGGCCAGTTGGTCAGCTGGCAGTGGGGCAGGGAAGTGGAAGAAGTGCAGAAATGGGAACAGTGGAGAGGAATCAATGAAACACACGGCAGCTTTGTTTGAGTCAAGAGCTCCCTGAGCTCTCACCACAGCCCTCCAGCTTGTTTGCCATGTCCAAAGAGGCTGACGGCACCCAGGGGTCAGTGAGGAATCCCCACGCCCCAGTCCTGTCTGAGCACAGCCCAGATGTGTCTCTTCTGCTGGGTCTTGATGAATTTACTCCCAAGCCTGGCTGTGTTTCAAGAGCTTTGTCCCTTGTGCACAAACCTCACTTCCTGCCTAGCGTTCACCTGAATCATCTTTATCAGAAAGAGGAGCTTCTAAACTTCCTCAACAAAGTCCATTGTGTTTGAACCAGGGAAACAGTTCTTAGAGCAAGCTCCAAGAAAGACCTTTAAAATTTTCCTGCTCCAACCTCTGTCCCTCGCACGAGGCGTGATGGACGCCTACGAGGTCATCTCCCCATCTGCTTTCAGCTCCTGCAGAAGACACGTCTGACAACTTTGACGCAACCCCAAACCCAACGCTTCTCTTCCTCCACGGCAGCATTTTAAATATATATATCTGCACTTGGAGAGGAGCAAAGCCGTGAAGATGGCGGTTAAGGTCATGCCATTACGGGTGGTTAAGGTCACACCATCTGACACATGTCAGATGAAAAGCTCGGGTAAGAATATTCAGCCAACTGCTCAGAGCAGTGTTTCATCCTTCTGTGGAGGGAGCAGCGCTCTTCCCGCAGAGCAGCTCCGTACGGTGAGTGAGCCCGTCCCTCCCCGCTTGTGGGGCAGGAAATGTGCTTCCTGCAGCACCAGCATAACCAGGCACCTCTAACAAACGTGGCACGCTGGAAATGCCAGACTTTTCCCCTTTTCTTCCCTCTCACAATCCTATTTAACACAGCAAGAGCGGATACGGCTTTTACCCATCCTGCTTCGCTTTGTGCTCTCCCTGGGACGGGAGGGGGGCTCTTGAAGCCGCTCTGGAGCGGGACAGACCTTGCTGTAAGGGACCAGGCTCGGTGTTGCTCGGGGTCAGCCCGGCACCGGCAGCGTGCGCTCTGGGGGTGCGGGCTGAGCCCGGCAGGGTCCCCGCCCCGATGTGCCCGTGCCCCGCCGATAGCAGCCGATAGCCCGGAGCGCTCCCGGCACCGGCACCAGGCTCGCACTATTTGCCGCTCCGAAGTACAGATGGCTCTGGGGTGGCTTTTCTTGGCACCTCCCTGCAAAGCCTAGAGAGGGCATCTGCTGAAAACAACTGCTTTGGGATGGCGGCGGCCCGGCCCGCTCCCTCCCGGCGCTCCCATCTGGATCCCGCTGACCCCGCGGCCGCGGGCGCCGGGTTAAACGCGAGAGCCGCAGCTCTGCACCTCCAACAGCTCCAGGCAAAGAGCGCATTTCATGCGCAGCCCTCCTGTACCTCTCCTTGATGTTCTGAGGCAATGAGAAAGAAGTGTTAAATTTGTTCTTGGCTACTTTTCCTTGCAACTCCCAAAGGCACCGGTTACAAACTGAATCAGTTATCAGCTAGTTAGGCTGGCAGTTCCCGAAGGTACCGCATGAATACTGATAGGGACCCATGCATTATTCAGTGCGAAGAGCAGAGGAAAATGAGCAACACGTCCAAAACAAGAACAGCAGTGGCAGTAAGGGAATAATTAGCGAGCTGTCACTTGTCCCTGTCAGTATTCCCTCCCTTAACACATAAGGGAAAATAATAAAAAAGGGTAAGATCATCTTGCAAGCTCTGCTCTTAAATATGCAGCTGGTAGGTTAAAATACAATGATAAAGGGGAGAGGATAGAGAGCTCTGATACAGTTTTCAAAAGATATGGCCTCCATTTCCATGGAGACTGGAGGTTTTTTTTATTTTTTTTAATCCCACAGGCACTGGGTTATACAATAAGTCCCTGCCTTAAATATCAGCCCATGTGCAACAGCATGAAAGGGACGTGGCTCTAACACGGGAGTTTATCCCAAGGAAAATATTTAGGATTTTTTTTTTCCCCTCCCTTTGTACAAAACATTACTGAAGTCGATGTATTTTAGAGAAACCAGGTTGACTGAAATTGGCTTTGCTGAAAGAGTCTGCAGCTCCAATGCTGAGCGTGAGAGCGGGGGAATCCTGCAGCCGGGGTGGTGTTCCCGGCGCTGCTCCCCCATCCCAGCCCCTTCCCCTCTCCGGAGGGGCTGGAGCACCGGGAGGCAGCCGAAACCGCAGGCTGGAGAGCTCAAATCAACTTAACGTGGAGTAAATTTTTAACTAATTAAGCAGTTTGTAGGCTGTTGAGAACAAAGTAATTCTGCTGCCATCTCCGAACAGCCTCCAAAGCTGCTCAGGAGGACGCAGACGCGGTGCCGGTGCCCACGGGTGCCAGTGCCCGCTCTGCCCGGGGTGTAGGGGAAGGGTACCACACATCCTGCGGGATCCGGGTCCTGCTGGGACCCCTCAGGCTCTCGTCAGGACAACAGCGAGCGCTGCTGCACAGTCAGGCTCCATCCCCGGAGCTGCGCGGGTCCATCTGCCTCCAGCACAGCCCCTCCGTCCTCGCCTGCAGCAGCCCTGAGAGAGCTCCTTCCGAGCGGGGAAGGGATTTGCGCTGCGCACGGAGATGCTGCATTCACAGCAACGCTAGCACTGACTTCCCTAAAATATCCTGACATGGATCCCTCCAAACAATCTGCTACATCACGGCGAAGCTGCAGCCGAGCGGAACCGGGAAGCGAGCGCGTCCCTGAGCATGTGGCCCACCATGGCTCCAAAAAATGTCGGGATTCGCCAGCAGATTTCAACCCTCTCTCACAGGGAATGGTCACGGAGATCATCTGCAGTGTTTAGCAAAGCCATTAGTTAGCCCGACTTATTTCGGAGCTCTGCAACACTTGCGTCACTGAGGACCCACTTCCCCTGTTCTCTGCCCTGGCTTCTTAAAAGGAAATTCTGGAGAGCCCGCTGGCAGCAGCAGGTCCTGAAGGATGGAGGGATGGAGGAACAACTCCTGGCTAGGGGTGCTGCAGGAGGGACCGGGGAGCTGCCTCTGACAACGTCGTTAACTCAAAACAACGGGGAAAAAAACCAGGAAAGTCTGGGAAGGCTTCTCAGGAGTGCCTGCAAATGGCGCCTGTCCAACTACCCTAAAATCAGGAGAGGTCCTTCACAACACTCTTCCCACACTGGGATGATGTCTCCTCCCAAGTCCCTTTTTTCCCCCAAAACACATTTCATTGTTTTTCCCCGCTCCTGCCTGGCAGCCCATGGGATAACAGCTCTCCGTATATAGTCTCACACTACAAAAATGCACACAAAGTGAAGCATTTTCATGTCAGGTTTTCCTAATCCCTTTCTAGCTCCCGACTAATCCTGCCCAGCCCAGCCCCTGCCGTGCCACAGCTCCCTCTGAGATTGTGCCACAGATTTGCTCAGATGGCTCTGTTTGATTGGCACTCGATGGTCTAGACAGTCCCCTATTGAACCCTGCTTCCAGCACAAATCCATGGGAAGGTTTTTGCTCATCAAAACGTTTTTTTGGCTGTCCTTAAGCCACTGCCGAGGTGGCCATTTTCCTTATCCATCACATGCGCTCTGCGTCGTTCCAGGTCTTTGATGAATGATTTCTGGATAATGTATTTCATCCCACCAAGCCCGTGTATGTACTGGGAAAAGAAAACTGGAGAGATTTCACATCAACTAAACAAGCATCTTTGGTGTCAAGTGTCTGTGTTTTTGCATAAGCACCCACCAGTTCTTCTCGGTCTCCCTCTGAATGAGATCCCCGCACGGATGAATATTCATGAGAATTAAATGGGAGAGCTGTGATTTTCAGCAAAAGAAACTTTCCTGCTGGAGGAGGAGTGTACTTTTGCTGATGCTTCTCCAGTGTGTGCTCATCCCCAGGTGACACCTTCCACGCCCTGGGGACAGGGTTAGGGGAGCCACTCGCTGCTGGCACGGAGCCTGGCTCGGAACCACGGCCCTGCCCATCCCAGTGCTCCCCGACAAGGCAAGAGGTGCAGCGCTGTGCTGGCCCCTGACCTCCACGGAGCCGTGTGACCTTAAACCAACCCAAATTCGGATGGGTTATTTTTAATGCATGGCCACAGGACAGACCCTGGGCTCCAAAATCCACATTCTAACGGTGAGAGAGTTTTCTGCCTTGCTCTCGGTTGGATTTGGATGCTCAGCCCATCGCAGTCGATGCCATCCGTTTTCCCTCCTGTATCTCCCTGTGGCTGGAGCTGCACAGACGGTGGGGCCGGCGCTGCTGGCGGTGTCGTTACTGCTGTCACACACCCGTCACTGACAGGCGGTGGGAGCACCGGGAGCCTCATGTTCCAACACTCCTTGCCCAGCTCTCCACTCGGAATCGCAGGACCTTTGTTTTCCAGCTGTGGCCGCGGCTGCGGTTGTGGTTTGATTGCGGGAGGATGCGCGATTTAGCCGGTGGAGAGTGAATAATTTGGCACGGAGCATTCCTTGTTATTCCGTCGAGCAGCCTGTGTGTCAATCGATGGGGTAACAATTATGATCAATGTCAACAGGAAAAAACAAACCCCCACCATTAAGCGAGCACAAATGTGCTCAGGCACAAAGCGGCCCCGCTGCTGCCTTGCTGCGGCTGCCACGGCCGCTCCCTGCCCGGGGGGAGCGCCCAGCGCCCGCAGGGGAGAGAAGGGGACAGGTCACAGACCCGGCTCCTCCTTGGCCAGGCCCTTCCTGACGCTTTGGAATTGAATTGCTGAGATTTGGAGTTTGATTTGCAGGATTTGGAGTTTGCCAAATGGCGCTGCGTGTGCTCCGGGGCAGAGGCTGGGCGCGCTCCAGGGCCCGTGGTGTCCGTCCCACGGCAGCAGCGGAGCAGGCGGCCCAGAACCGTGCCAAAGCCTCTGTGACCCCTCCAGAGAAGCGAGCTGTGACCTGCTCTGCCTTTTTTACACTTGAGCTGCAGTGCCTGAGACAGGGCCAGTGTGTCAACAGGCTGGAAAGCCTGTGGGGCCAATGGTGCTGGCAGGAGAAGGGTACCAGACAGGCTGCTCAGGTGGCCTCGGTCCAGCAGCACTGAGCCCAGGCCGGTGATGGTGTCTGGCTTTTGAATGTCGGCTCCGTGACCTCTCTGCAGGTGCCTGCAGTGGCCAGATCCCTTCCCAGCTCCTCCAAGATGTCCTGGTGACCACGGCAGTGTTGGCAGAGCGAGTCCTTCATCTGCAGGGATGGGGGAGCTGCGGCACGGCGAGCGGTGCTGGCATTCCCGATGGGAACGTGCCTGGCATGGGCTGGCAGCACCTCCTGTCATTAAAGCAGCTCAGCCACACCTGAGGTGCCACTGGGCGAGATGCAAGAGTATTCCAGAGGAATGCTTGATGCCCTCTGTCACTCACTGCCAGGGATAACGCTCCTCGCTGCTGTCACACCGCGCGTGTAGGATGTTGAATTAAACAGTGGGTCTTTTGATGCTGCTGAAGGAACTGTTGCATTAATTATCCATAGAATTTGCACATGCAGCTTACAGAGTGGAAAAGGCGCATTTCCCCCAGACTGATGCACATTTGAATCTCTGCCCCCTCCCTCCGAATCGCCCCTCGCAGCGCTGGGCCCTTCCGAAGGCGCTGTGCCGGCGTTCTCGGATTGTTTATTGATGAACCGAACCTTGGGAGGGTGAGGTCTTTGCCAGGGGTTATTTTTACTACCCCGTTAGTTAAGGCTGAGAGTATTATTTTACATGCCAATGAATAATTTACCTGCCATTAAAAAACTTACTCAGAAGCAATCCTCAGCACGGGCTGGCGTGGCTCATGGATGCGGTGGGAACGCAGGAGCCCAGGTGTGCAGCAGGTACCCTGGAAAGCTGCCATGGAAGGAAGGTCCTAAATGGCTGCATAAAATAAAATGTCCCCAGCACCGGTTTCCACGAGCTGTGGCTGCATCTCCAAATTTATAGCTTAGAAAAAAAGAATAATTGCGAGACCACATTTTTCACTTGTGCTTTTCCTGAGATCTCTATTTTCCCCTTGGATTCTCCACACCTCCTGATTATTTATAGCATACCAGAACTCCAGCCTTATAAAATACCATGCATGACTTCTCCTTGCACTCAGTGCTCAGGGAGACCAGGCACTATTGGTAAAAGGTTTAACTCATTAATAGAGAGAAGCTGGAACAAAGCTCCGTAATTCAGTATTGGCTTCCCCAGCCTGATGGTGTTTATTTAGAAAGCAGCAAAGACACAGGCATGTGGGGCTATAAATCAGCAGAAAATCAATGCTAACATGTAAATAAATTGCAAATCAGCTGAGAAATTGGTTTCATTTTGAGACGATAAAGCATATTTCTCCTGTACTTATTTTATAAGGTGCCCCTTAAGAATTGTAATATTTCTGTGTGGTAATGATAAACATTAGTGAGTTGCTTTAGAAATGAAAAAATGGCAACCCTGTGGGGATTTGAAAAACATATGCACTTCAAATTTGAAAATCCAATTTAACTGTCCATTATATGGAGAATAAAAAAAGGTAAGGATAGGATAATTTTGCAGTTACACAGCATTTGACTAAATCTGATTCAGGGATGACAGCTACACTTTAAAAGCTACATGTCTGAATGTAAGGAGACAGCAAATCATTTATTTATGATTGTAATCTAGCTCCTGTCTAACAAGTTAACAACTGTGCAGAGTGCTCCCTGAGTGGAGGCAGCCTGTGTAGGCTTGTCAGTTAGCACTTTTAAAAACACTTTTCATAGAATTTCGGTTTAAAAAAAAATAAAATAAAATAAAAGAGACAAAAGAGAGTCCCTGTCAGATTTACCAAAACAAGCAGATGTTAAAATTGCAAAAGTTTGAAGAAACAAATCCTGATCTTAATTCTATGCAAAGCACCTCGTGCAGAGGGTACACGACAACCAGAGAGGCCGATGCAGGGATCAGGTTGTTTGTGCATCCTGAACATGGCAACAACCTTGTGTTTTGTTGGAAGTGTCACATTTTTGTCACCAACGGCTTGGCTCCTACATCCATGTCTGTGGCATTTTGCAGTTTTTGATGTCCATAACTCTCTGTTCCCTCTGTTCCATGTCCTGCCCTGGTTCCAGCTGTGCCTCAGAGCAGGTGCAGCTGCCCAAGCACAGCAAGCTCAGAGCCGTGGGATTGTGGCTGTACCTGTTCAAGGTGAAGTGTTGATGTCAGAGTTTTAAAGCAACCAAATCACCTGAGCAGTTATGAAGAACTGGGAACCAAGAGTATTTGCCCCGCAGATCAAACGGGACATAAGTAATTTAATTCTGCAATTATATATTCTTTCATTTTAAATGAAAGAGACCATAATGCTGATCCAGTTCCACCCCCTGCCATGGGCAGGGACATCTTCCACTAGACCAAACTGCTCCAAGCCCAGTCCAACCTGGCCTTGAGCACTTCCACAGATGGGGGCTGCTCTTGGTATGAAAATTCTGGCAAGTGATTAATGCAACCAGTTTTTGTGAAGAGTGAGAGGGAAGAGATGGTGGAGCTGCTGTACACGGCCATCAGCTGGAGAACTGGAACAAACAGGGGACAAGCTGGTGTGGGGTTGGAAGGCTCGGAAGGGGCAGTTGAAATTCAAGGCAAATGTAAAATCTTGAGCTCTGGGAGGGTTGTAGAACTGTAGATCTCATCTTCATGAGCACAGAGGACTTAGTACTGAGGACCAGCAGCCAGGAGTGAAAATTGACGGCTGCAACAAATAACTCTGAAGAAACACTAGTTCTACATCCAGTAGTTTCCAACCAAATATTGGGAATAATTACGGGGAAGTAGGGATTGAAGGAAGAGCACTGTGGTTTTACTGACATCTGTGTGGCAGCCCTACCCCGAACTCTGCATTGTTCTGCTCCCAATCCATGACACAAAACTGGCAATAGATGTGAGAAAGGTCCAGAGAGGGGCCCAGGGATGAGAGAGGATAATGTCAGGATTCCCTGGGGTGAGGCTTTTCAGCCTGAGAAGGGACACGACAGAAAGCTGTAAACCCAGGAGAGTGAACAAGGATTAGCTGCTGGTTTGAGCGCTCTGAGGGGGCTGGCAGAGGTTGAAGCCAGCAGGAAGGAGGCCACTCTCAGATCCTTCACCGAGACTGTGCAAGGTAAAATTTACATGGGTTCAAAAAGTTACCGGACAAATTAATGTCAGAAAAATCCATCATACCTCCATACACAGACATTATTTCTGGCTTTGAAGGATCTTGAGCCATAAATTGCTGGAGGTTAATAGAGTGTTTGATGAAGTATCATTGTCCGCTTGCTCTGTGCTTGTGCTCTCCGGTGGGTGCTCGCCGTGGCTCTCTCCCTGGGATGAGCCACTATGGCTATTTTTATGCTCTTAACACGTTCTTTTACCAGCTGGAGAAGGATCTAATGCTCAACATAAATCAAACCTGCTCATTTGATGTGCCTTGCCTCGGCCTCCTTGGAGCCTGTGGTTTCAGTGGGGTCTACACTGTACCTGTTGTGCTCAAATGCCAGCACATCCCCAGAAGTGCCATTGTCCCGCTCTCCCGGGCTGTCCCTGCCCCGAGGGGTGACAGCAGCTCTTCCAGCACCTGCTGCCCACCCCACTGCATCACCTCCTCAAGGTGCCTGTGCCTGGCAGGCTGGATCTTTCACCTCCACTGGGACAAGTCCTCCGGTGCGCTGGGTCCTGCAGAGCCGTCCCGGAGGTGCGGGAGATGTCCGAGAGGTGTGCGGGGATGTGGAGGGTGTGAAAGGTGCGGAGGGGATGCAGGAGGTGTCCGAGAGGTGTGCGGGGATGTGGAGGGTGTGAAAGGTGCGGAGGGGATGCAGGAGGTGTCCGAGAGGTGTGCGGGAGGTGAGGAGGGTGTGAAAGGTGCGGAGGGGATGCAGGAGGTGTCCGAGAGATGTGCGGGAGGCGAGGAAGGTGAGAGGGGTGACAGGTTTGTCTTTACAAACAGGCTGTGGGTCTGCTGATAAGATGCAACTATCACTGAGAGATAACAGAAACAATGAGGTGGATTCCATTGAAGGATGAAAGAAGGCCTGAAGAAGCACCATGAATTCCACAAGAGTTAAGAATTAAGAAGGGGATTATGCATTGCGGAGAGTGGGGGGGAGGTATCGCAGGTATCAGGCGTTCCGGGAAGTCTGTACACCTCAAGTACCTCTATGGGAAAAGAGAGAAGGGACAAGCGGCCGGGAATTAGGATAAAGGGAGGCTGCTAACTCCAAAAATTTGAGACACCCCAGGGGAATCTCCCGTGGTCTCTCTCTTTATCCCAATAAAGTAAAAGGACTCCTCTGTCTCCTTTTTGGACATAAACCTCTGGTGTTTGTGGATTAATTTTCCTGACAAAGGCGTGAAAGGTGCGGAGACGGTACAGGAGGTGTCTGAGAGGTGTGCGGGAGGCGTGGATGGAGGGGATGCAGGAGGGGATGCAGGAGGTGTGCAGGGCTGTCCCGCAGGTACAGGAGGGGATGCAGGAGGGGATGCAGGAGGAGATGCAGGAGGTGTGCAGGGATGTCCCGCAGGTGCAGGAGGGGATGCAGGAGGTGTGCAGGGATGTCCCGCAGGTGCAGGGGGGGATGCAGGAGGTGTGCAGGGCTGTCCCGCAGGTGCAGGAGGGGATTCAGGATGGTGCAGGAGGGGATGCAGGATGGTGTAGGAGGAGATGCAGAAGGTGTGCAGGGATGTCCCGCAGGAGCAGGAGGGGATGCAGGAGGGGATGCAGGATGGTGCAGGGCTGTCCCGCAGGTGCGGGAGAGCTGCGGGAGCGGTGCAGGGGGGGCTGGAGGCGGCGGGCAGCAGCAGGAGCCGGTTTGTTTATTGTGCGCGAGAATCACAAGCGACTAAAGCGAAGGGAGAAAGTTTGAGCTGGTGGTTGTCAGATAGTATCACCCTCACACCCGCCGGGAATGCTAATGAGTGTCAGCAAACACAGGGAGTCTCTGCCTGTTTATTTACCCGGGATTGGGTCAGTGGCTGAAAATACACAGCTTTGCTTTTGCAGATAAAATAATTCCTTTCTGATAGAAAAGGCTGAGTTTGTAATTCAGGGTTTTCCCGGGTTGATGTAGGGGGACAAACGGAACTGTGGAGCCTCGGTGGTTTGGGGGAAGCTTGGCTGCTTTTAAATGGTATTCTGCCAATAAGAAGATACTTAAAACACACTTTGGAAATAGCCACCAGCAGGGTGTTTTGGGAAAACCGGCAGTGGAAGAGTCAGCGCTGGTCACTCCACTCTCGCTGGCCAGCCTCTGTACTGATTATTCTCTTAATGGAAAGGAATGCCAGGAGTGTTATTTAAATTGGATTGAAAGTAGAAGTGGTTCAGGTAGTATAGGAGTCTGCCCCACTCTTTTCTCTTTAAAGGAGAGAGAAGGAAATTTCAGAAGTCCGTGTTTAATTAGGATTGCTGAGGTCTGGGGTAATCGCAACTCCCCCATCCCACCCATCTCTTCACACTCTCACTGTTTCAGAAAAGAACAGAAAACCCAAAAAAAGTGGTTTTGGACACAAACCATTGGTTGCTCTCGTGTCACCGTGTGGAGGGGACATGTCCCCGCTGGTGATCACACAGCAGAGAGGCTGGAGATGTCCCCATGGCTGAGTGACAGCCCGGCTCAGGGAGCAGCACCTCCGGCAGCCGTGGGCTGGGCCAGGCTGGGCTCGGCAGCAAAGCCAGGAGGCCGTGGAGAACGGCACTGTTAGAGCAGGCAGCAATCTGTGGGGTCTCCAGAACCTTATCATCCATGCGAGTCAACAACTGTGCTAAATTGAAATTGTAGAGTTGATTAAACGACGTATTTAAGGCCCCATAAAAGAAAGCAAAGCCAGGCAGGGAGGGAGCGGCGTGCGGGGGGCGGCGGGTGGGGAGGGTTTATCTCACCGCGAGCAGCAGGCTCAGCCACTGATCTAATCAAATTATTCAGCATTAAAAAACTGCCAAGGCATTCCAGTGCTGCAGCTTCCAGAGGCCCAGCTGGGATCAAATGCTAATCAACATCTCCACGATATTTATTCCCACTGTCAGTCTGATACGTGTTTGTTTTCCGAGCGCTGCATACTAAACTGAAAGATCAAGATGAATCGGTGGAGATGGGAGATGATGAGCAGCCAGGCTAAACACTGGGAAAAACACCGGCTACTGGGAGCTGGTAGAGAGGGAGATGGTTGGAGGGAGATGGCTGGAGGGAGATGGTTGGAGGGAGATGGTTGGAGGGAGATGGTTGGAGGCAGATGCACAGCAGCCCTGCTGGCAGTGGGGACAGTGACCCAGCTCCTCACAGCACAGGTGGGAGCACAGTGCTGGACACCGCGGCCTCACACCCCTCACACCCAGCTGCTGCCGCTCCACCTGAGCCCCTTTTGTCCCAGTAGCATCAGTGACTGGTCCTGCACGGTGTGTGGAGAGGACAGCGCCCGGTGACACGGGACAGCCACACTGTACCATGCCCCTGGGGACCCTCGAAGGCTGCCTGCCGACCAGCAAGGTCCTCCTTAAGCACTAGCCACCGGAGCGCTGGGAGACTAATTAATTTCCTTTTTGTTTTTCAGAGTTTCATTTTTAAATTACAGTCTTCCCTCCTCTCTAATAAATACTCAACAATTAAAGCTTTTTTTTCCCTGACATGCGATTCCAACATCTCAGTGTCCCACCCTCCTGTCACCTTCCCTGCCATAAACAGATTCGTAAAAACTGCTTTTGACGCCCCAGCTGCCATTAGCCACTTAAAATCCCATAATTATCATCCTATCATGGGCCTGTTAACGAGCAGTAAAAATAAGGCCATTGAATATGGTAATTTATTCGTAAATTAGCCTAATGAGAATAGGTTTCAGACACTGTTTACTTTCTAGCTGCCTGTTTCGGTGCGGTGCAGGCAGCCTGCGCGGGGCTGCGGAGCCGGGTGGCAGCGCGGGAGCCTCAGCCTGGGTGGCAGACACAGCTCCCGCTCCGGTGGCCACAGCCCTGCTCCCATTCCAGCCCTGTCCCACGCTGGCCTCCCTGCACAGCCTGCCCTGCCTCTCCTGCCATCGGGGCCAGCACCGTGTCCCCACCGCCGGCGTCCTCACCAGGCCCGGCACAGGGCAGGTTCCTGCCGACCTGTCCCTGCCTTTCAAGACTTGGGGGAAAACTCCAGGATAAATGTGAATAAACGCAACAGAATGGTCCAGTGCCATCACCCTGTGATGAAAACCTGTGGGAGCTGGGCAGAGTGGTGGGAGGAGATGGGAATATTCTGTTGTCTTCCTCCTCCTCCTCCTCCTCATCCTCCCTGTGACTTATTAAGAAGGACTGGATGTGTAGTTAGCAGTTCCCACAGGGCTGCTTCAACAGCGGGATCCACTTTTGGGTTCCTCTTGGGGAAGATGTCATCACCTTTGCACCTATGTTAAAGGTAAAGCCTCTTTGGTGGCCAACCACCACAGGCACTGCCTGCACCTCCAGATCCAAATGGAAGAGGAAGAAGAGACCCAAACTGACTCTGCTTTGAATTCAGCACTGACAGGTCTGAGCACTCCGGCACCTGGGCGGCTTATTTTTTCCAAGCTCTGTCTTTGCAAACAGTTATTCTCAGGCAGTGGAGTGGTAATAAACCCCTGAGTGAATGAGGATGAGAGGTCCTTTCAGGGAAGAGGTGAAGAGCTCTTGACTATGAGCCTTTCACCCTCTAGAGTATTTCCATTCCTAGACTGGCTAAAAGCCAGGAAATAAATCTGCACGGCCGGAGCGTCTTGGCTGCATCTCTGAGGAGCTGGAGCCGGCAGCACCTTGGCACTGGCACCCAGCCCTGCCACTGTGCCCCCCAGGGAAGCTCAGGGCAGCCCCTCTGCAGGTCTGTCTCTCCCACTCAGCGAGGGACAGGCTGTGCTGGCGTGCTGGGACTCGGGGACAGCCAGGAACACCTGCAGGAGAAGGGCTGGGTGTGCACACACAGCCACCAGCCTGGGGGGCTGTGAGACGGTGCTGCTGAGGGGACCTGAACACTTTACACGACCCTGCATCTCTGGGTGCAGGGCTTTCTTCCCAAAAGAGCCCATTCTTGGCCCAAAACAAGGGCACTCAGAGACCAGCTGCATGTGCAGTGACTGATGGGGACCCAAGAGCTGGAGGGGTCCCTGGGGACTCCCCCATCACCAGCCCCAGCTCCCACGTGCTGGTGGGGACTATAAAAATCACATGTTTAAGAGAAGGGGCCTGATGTCACAGCAAAAGCCCAGAATTCATCGTTCTGTGGAGAGTTCTGACTGGTTTCCAGTGATCAATTCCTGCATGGTGTGGGAGGATGAGGTGATAACAAAGTCTCTGTCGTGGTCCTGGTTGTGCTGCCCCTGATGGCTCCTCTTGTCAGGCAGGAGCTCCCCTGCCCACCCTTCGTGGTGGCTGCACTCCTGCCTTTCCATTCCCTAATTTAATTACAGCTTGTTTCTTTACTAATTATAATGCTCAAATCAGAGCAGAGCTTAAGGCCACTGTT